>NC_090322.1:268911623-269189192 GCF_040869045.1 Eurosta solidaginis | reverse complement strand
TTTTCTTTTTCTGATTTAGTTCATTTTCATTAACTGAATTGGTGTATGATTGCGCTAATATAAAAATGTACATTGTTCCCATGTTATTGTTAACTCACGTTTACATTCTCAATATACTGTGAGCAAGATGTCTACACATTTTAACAGGACAGAAATTATCTTCATATGTGCCGTCAACGTTGTTTATATATTACATTTAAAAAAAATTAATGCAAGGCGCTATAACATCGGAAGAGATTTTAGGCCGAGCTTGCCTCCTTAGCTACATGTTTTAAGCAGACTCCGAACAGCATCTGAAAGGCAGATGAGTTTTCACTGAGCAGCTTTTCATGGCAGAAATACACTCGGAGTGCTTGCCAAATTACTGCCGAGTGGCGACTCCGCTAAGAAAAAATTGTTTCTAAACGGAAAAAGTTATTTCTAAAGGGTGTAGCGGAAGTGTGCTCCCAGATGGTAATCTATATCGCAGGTTATGTATCAAAAACTACTCGATGAACAAACTCTATGCATGTATTCTTTAGGACTGGCTTGCCCTTTGATCTGGAGATATTAAGCAAAATATGCGTATGAGTAACTTTTTTTCCAAAAATTATATCTCGGAAACTAAAATTGCTAGAGTGCTTCAGGTCATTTATCGAGGCATGCTACGCATTTTTTTATTTTAGAAATAAATTTTTTATTAAAAATGTTAAAGAACAAAAATATAAAATTATTTTTTGACGATCCCTGAGAGTTAAAATGACGAAAAAAAATATATGTTAGTCGCCTTAATGTCTGCTCTCGCTCATAGAAAGTACGCGAGGAAAAAATTGGTGCAACAGTTTGGAAAAAATTAAAATGTAATTTACCCGCAATAACTTTCCATTTTATTAAAGGAATTCTTCTCAAAACCTTGGAAAACACCGTGGAGAGTGCAAATATGTATATTAATGGCGCGACTAGTCTTTTGAAAGTAAAAATTAATATTTGTGCTTTTCTGTTATGTTGCTAATATCGACTTCTGCCATATTTGAGTAAAATAGTCTCTAATGCGAAATGTATATCACCTATTGAATATCGTTCAAGCACGGAAGAAAACAATGTGGATTTTGACGTTTATGTTTATTTATTCAATCCATGATTAAATTACTAGATGTTTGTTCCCCAATAATGACGAGAGCTTTGACACTCCCAAATTTAAAAATCTGGACGGGTTTCTTTTTCGAAGTAAGGAAAACGGGGAATAATTCAATCCCCTTATCGAAAATTGTACCATTAGCATTATATGATAATAAATTTGTAAATGACAACAGGTTCAGAGACGTAAAGGTAAAGAGAACCGCCAACAGAACGAATAGTGTGAAACAGTAAACCATCAAATCGCGAGTAGGTAATTCACCATTGGGGAAATGTGGCATGAAATTCGTCAATTTATTTTGATGTAATAACTACAATTTAACTATTGTTTAATATTTTTTTTTAATTACTTTTTTGGGAAATTTTAACGAGAACACCGCTTTTTTGCTAATCTTCAAGTAGGTAATGTGGGGAATTACCGCCAGTTTGACAATTTCCACTGCTGTCCGTCGGTGGCGATTCTCTATAGCTTTACGTCTCAGAACCGGTTTTGGGAGAAATAATTATTTTTCTACTAAATATTTCGTGAACCGATAAAGAGTTATGTTGGTTTGGTCATTCTTTCAGAATTAGTTTGAAGAATACAGAATTTTATTCAAAAATACACTCTCAAAATTTATTTATTTCAAATCTGAGCATAAGATCAATAATGATAACCATGCTGAGATAAAGCGTTCTTAAACCTAATTCTGATATAGGGCGTTTTTGTGACAAATCTTGATATGGGATATTTTTGAAAATATTTTGAGATAGGACGATGTCGAACTGGCAGCGGACATGGGGTGATACTCTATTCAGAAGCATGGAAGTGTTCCGGATAAACCGTTAATTTTTAATATTCGGAACACGTTAGTGATACTACCTCACGAGGTCCGAATATTCGAAATAAGTATATACATAATGTCCAAAATATACATAAAACTATTCCACAAATTCTTAAATGGAGACGAATGTTCTGAACATACGGAATGAATAAGTTAACATGCTCAATGAGTACATTTCGTTATGGCATCCCATTATTTACTAAGGCATTTTTAGGTGAATCGATTACTTGTCCAGTTTTTGGCGTTGAACGATGAATTTTGAATTGGTTTAGGTTTCATATATTTACGAAAGTGTACGATTCCTTGGAGTCCGTACTTTTCATAAAATTACTTATGTTCAGCCACACTAATAGATCGTGACATAGTTAATAAATTCATCATAAAATTTAAATAAATGTTCTAAGAATTATGCAGTTCAGAACTTTTGGGTTTTTGTAAACTGATTGCTTTTTATTTCTCGTACTAATATTATTCGAAAAATCGCAAAGAAAAAACACAGTTAACCGATGTCAATTCGATTTGGGAGCAAAATGTCTGCAATTTTTAAAACATTTTTTCAGTCGAGCAAACCTCTTGTGATTGAATCATGTATTCAGTCTTTGATCAGATAATCTTACAGACTAGAAACAAAAGTAATTAAAAACTAAATAATCAACTTATAACTACACAAATAATGTAAAAACATGAGTAAAGTAAGCAAATAAAAAAATAGATATTGCAAGTTAAAATTAGAGGTACACTTCCAGAGTCTGTGTTAAATTCAGTAAGCGCGCGAAAAATTGGGTCAAAACTACAAGAATTGTCCCTGCAAGCAACCAAGTATAATGGTAAAAATGTACGAAGACTCCTATTAGGTACATTAAATGACACCTTTGCTAAGAGAGCTGAGCAATCCAGAGAGCCAGCGATGAGATCATAGACGAACATTCGTGATGTACTACCCTTTTGGATTCGAGAGGTTGCACATTTATGAGCAAGCAGCGCGAGTAATAGGATGGAATCGGGTCGTCGAAGTTGAGTGAATTTAAACAAAAACGAATAAATTTTCTTTGAACCAATATTGTCAGTGAAATTGAAGATAAACACCAAAGTAATGATAATTATATAGAAATTCCTTTTCAACGGGTTGCATCTATTCAAAAATATTGCGTAATATGTCAAAAAGCCACTGGTATTACGTTAATACTATTACAAACACGAATAAAATTATTTATTAAAAGACAAATATTTATACCAAAAGGGATCGGTCTTGCCCGAAGCATTTAATTGGAAATTATTTTTATGAAAAAGATTTAGCGCAACTGTGGATTTCTCATACCAGTGAAATATGAAAAAACAGAACTAATGTTATTCCTTAATAAAACGTCAAAGAAATCACAATTGTGGTTATTCTGTAGAGTGAACGAACTGGATATGTCCAAGGAGCAAGTAAAAGCTTTGACTGGGTTTTCTTGGGAAGGGATATGAAACATAAGCTCGTTGTGCGAAATGCCAGCACACATTCTGTAACCCAAGCTTTATTTATATTTTTGTTAAAATTAAAGTCCGGGAACTCAAACCAAACAATATCTGGTATTTTTGGCTTTTCTCACCACCAACAACTTTCAGAATATTTTCTTAAGTTAATCAAGCTTTGAAAAAGATATTTTACCGCATTATTTCGGATACAATATATCGGAGACAAGCGAAACATATATAAGACACCGAAAAAGTATCAATAAATATTACCAAAGAAAATCGTACTCTGGTCAAAGAAAGACCAATCTTTGTAAGCCATTCACAATATGGACAGCAACTGGTTTTGTCGTCAATTTTGATGGGCCGTATTGCGGTACTTCAAACGATTCTTCAATAATGAAAATATTATATTGTTAAAACTTTTCGTACTGAAGACATTAATTAATTCAGAGAAGCGTGCTTTATTCAACAAAGTTTTTTTGAGTGTTGCACCAATTTTTTCCTCGCGCACTTTCTGTGAGCAAGAGCGGACATTAAGGCGACACAACAACAAAAACATTGAAGCAAGCTACACTTGGGTACGTGAACATATCAATCTTCATTTATACACATGCATAGAAGGCAACGAAGAGATATCTCACACACACACACATGTTCCGAAGTATTTACTCACACATACACACGCATATGGCTAAAAACTACAAATATACATGTATATAGCTGGTAACCAAGAATGAGATACAACTGTTAATTTACTAGACCTTAGGAGAAATGGGTAAACTAGGAAACCGAGAGTATAAAAACAGCGCAAGCTGGGTAATAACTAATCAGTTTGATTTAAACACGCTATTAGTTGTGAAGTATAAGAGTTATTGTGAAGTACTCCCAAAGTAGTCTAATAAAGACCATTTTGCATTACTGAATATTGGAGTTATTTATTTTTATTTATTATTTTTGTTCTTTAACATTTTTAATGAAAAATATATTTTTAAAATTAAAAAAAAATTGCATAGCATGCCTCGTTAAATGACTTAAAGCCTCACGTTGACGTCTGTAGCAATTTTAGTTTCCGAGATATAATTTTTTGAAAACAAGTTACTCATACGCATATTTTACTTAATATCTCCAGGTCAAAGGGCAAACCGGCCCTGAAAAGTGCATGAATAGAGCTTGTTCTTCGAGTAGTTTTTGAAACAAAACCTCCGATATTGGTTACTATCTGGGGCACACTCACCATATATTTTCCGCTATACCCTCTTAGATGTTGCTTTGTCTGCGGCTTGAACCCAGTAATTTCGGTGTGATAGGCGGAGCACACCACTAACCAAAGCAGCATATTACTTAGATATTAAATGGTGAAATGCATGACCAACAGACTCATGTTCATTGTGACAGTCAGATCAACATATGTATACAATTTTCAAGTTTTTTAAAAGCAGTCTACACTTAGCTTCTATGACTAAAATACAATCAATTCTGAAAATAATAGCCACTACAAAATTCTTTCATATCCATTCCGCTGGCGCTCCGGCTATAAACAATACGCACAAATGTATGATTCATATGTTTTTTTAAGCATATTAAAGGCATTTAATATAACACTCACATTGCGCTATAAACTCAAGTTAATGAGCCATTTTGAAGTTTAACAACAGGTATTAGACACGAAATGCCCCATAAAAGTGTATGGCGCATTGTGAATGTAATATAAGAACCATTTTATTTATTTGAGTAAGAGCATTTTTGCATAACTGTCTGTATTTATGAGTAGAATTTTTCTCTCGTAGTAAAACTTTAATTATTCTTTTTTTACTCTGTATTTTGATGTATAACTTGTCTTCACGTATTGAACTGTGGTGACCTGTGAATATTTATCGCATCCACATATGACAACATGATGTTGCATTTTTATTGACTTATATTGAAACTATCTTCTGCTATATGCCGGATGTTTGCAAATTGAACTGTATGAATGATTGTTGTGTGCCTTGTTGATGTTGACTTATTACAACTATTTCGGGTACTAAAATATATAAACTATGATGCGAAAAGCAGGCGGCGAAACCCTTCCAATTTGGAGCAACAGCATCAGCGCCAGTTTTCAATTTTAGTGGTGGGGCTGTGGAGGTAAATTAGATATATTTTGTGTGGTTTCATTTCATACATCTAACCTTAAATAATAACTCGTTTTATTTTTAATCTATGGCATTAATTACAAACTACAAGTGTCAACTAAGTCATACATACATATATACTAAATACTTACATATATGCATCATTTTATGTGTGGAATTAGTGTTGGAAAACCATCCATAGTTAATGCTCTCGATAGTTTGTGATTGTTTTGAATTGACTATCGATATACCGTCGACAGTTTTTGTTTTAAGTTATCTGGGCTGGGGAATAAGAAAGAAATTCGGCAGGCTAATGTTACACGAAGTCTTGCTTTTAGGGTCTCCAGAGGCAAATAGAAAAGGATACAGTTGAGATTGCCGTAGAGATTGCGGAAACATTCCCAGGCAAACCGATAAAATTGGACAATATATAAAGCACTAGTATTATCCGTCGATTTATCGAAAGGGTCAGTGTGGAATGGAAGTACTTACTACTGAACGCAAAACGCTCCAAAGGACCCTGGAAAAATCGAAGTTCGTGTATCTATGATGTCAGTGGCATAACCCCAGCGGATTAGGGAGCTTAAAATATACCCGCGGCAAGTTTGCCTGTCGTAAGAGGCTACTAAAATACCAAAATGATTCAAGGGGTTGTGTAGCGCAACCTTTTCAAGATGTGCGAGCGCAAATTATAGCTTCTCCAACCCAATTGTCAACCTCACCTACTCGTGGCGAGTCCTGTTTCTTAAGCAGACGAAGGTCTCGCGACCCCAACTTCCTAATGGAACTAGGGGGCGGGAGCGGGATGGTTCAATATTGTCATATTAAGCCCTTCAACATCAATAACAATCCCCAAAACCTTCGGGGAGTGTCTTTATACCTACATAAACCAGCTTACATACATTGTATTTACTGTCCAAAGAATAAACTGTGCAAAGAAGGCAATTGGGAAAAGTTACACAACAGCAAAGGCGTGTTTGTAACAGTTAACCATCGCAGCAGGTGGGCTTCGAATCACATTCCCGACACTCCCGAACTTTGAGGAGATTTACAAAATATAATCGAAACAGCTGTCACTTTATCCATACTTATGTATGACGCGTTGTTTAAATTTTTCCCGAATTCTAAATAAATTAATAACAAAAAATGGCTTCAAAACATATTTTCATACATTAAGCCCCGGTTTATCAGTGGTTGGTTAAGCTAAGCTTAAACTAAGCTTGCTTTAACTCTAGTCAAATTTAAACTCCAGTTAAACTACTGAGCAGCTTTTCAGTCACAGTTTAAGGCCGCCTTTGGGGTATGCTCTTTTGTGCGGCAACATTGGTTTTTGTATTATCTAGATAATTTGTAGATACGGCAACAGCTGAATTTTGTTTACCCAACAAACATGGAAACAAATTCTTCGGCGAAATATATATGTAGTTCCGGAGGTAATATCCAACATCATTATCTAGTTATTCCTAAACCAGATAGTTCTCAAGGTGATACCAACTTCATTCTCCAGTCACTATCCAACCTTTGACAAATTTTGTAAAATTAAAAGTTTTCCAGTTGATCTCCAACGTCATTAATATTTACCAATTATTATCCCAATTTCGAGAGATTTTGAGAAATGTACAGTTCTCAAATGAATATTCAGCCCATTTCTCCAGTTGATATCTTACATTATATATCGAGTTGAGGTGGAGTTGATAAAAATCTCCAAGGTGGTGCCACCAAAACCAACAGCTGTTTATTATGAGAAATAAACCCCTGGGTGATAGCAGTAATGAAGCGTAATTAATCAAGAATAAATTATATAGGCGGTCGCCGTGGTGTGATGGTAGCGTGCTACATCAACATCATTGAATCTTACATTTGAGTCCAGTTAGAGAACCACAAGTTGTTAATTACATTTTGTCAACTCAAGTAATAGCATATTTTGCTTTATAAAAAGTTCCCTCTTTTGAGCTATGATTCTCGAGTTGAGCCATAGCTTCGAAACAACTCTTGAGATTTTAGAAGTATGTATATCAACATGAGCTCTAATGGTCCTCAAGCTCAAAAACTGATAGGTTAACTAGAGTTTAAACCTGGCAGACCAGCCGATTAAGCTTAGCTTAAACTTCAGTTAGAGTACACTGAAAAACTGCGGAATAAGTTTAAGCGTAGTTTAACTGACAAACTTGTACTGAAAAACCGGGCCTTAAAGAACTCGCCGCGACACAAACAAAACGGCTGCTAGCCAATCAGAAATATCATGGGATGCGAGGCACAGAACGAAGTAAAGTAACAAACAAAATAATAGTAAATGGACAAAACTAACCACAATTTAAATCTAGTCAAAAATGTTCTGTTGCCCAGATAAAAAATTATCGATAGTCACACAAAACTTTCGATGGCGGCTATAGTGCCGGATTATTGATACTATCGATAGTTCTCCGACACTAGGTGGAATGTTTTCATTCTATTTGTATGCATTTGTTGTTTTCATTATATATATTCTTTCTTTTATAACAGAAGCACGTCTTACATAATTTTTTAAGCTTTATTAACCCTAATATTCACCTTAAATATTTTCATAACATTTTCATTGCTAAATTGATTATGAAACACTTGCAATCATTCGATGATTTTAACATTTTATATTATTATTTTAGTACCAAACACATTTTATATTATTATTTTAGTACCAAACACATTTTAAAAACTATATTCAAATATGAAAATGTTTTTTTTTTCTTTTTGCACTTCATAGTGTTAGAAAGTTAATAACTTCCCAGTCTGGACTTCTCTATACTGTCTACCTTCTACCAAAAAAAAACTGAATCAATCTAGAATGATTATAAGCTAAAGCCAAAGTCATGCCGACACCTACCAATTGAAATCAAAATTCTTTCTTTTTGTTTCGATTTTTCAGAACTGACTTCTAGTTAACCCCAAACTCTTGCAGAAGCCAACCGATTTTTATATGCCCCTAGAATCATGCAGAAATCAAGATAAAATTATTAGATTTAAATAAAGCCAATAATAATGCAGCAACCATGCATCAAGTTTTAAAAACCAATTTATAAATTGAAATTTTACGAAACATAAATAAAAAGAAGATACAAACATTTTAAAAACTTCTTTTAGACAAATGAATGAAAACGCAGCGGTAAATGTGCCCTTGAACACAGAATAATGTTGATGAATTTTGATTTTGAAATTTTAACAATAAATATTTTGTTCAGCGTATCAGAAACAAACTATGTAGAGCGCAAAACTGAACCTAGGTGAACAATTACTAAAATACTAGATTGAACTCTTCATAGTAAAGAAGATATTAAACATCTATAAAGTGCGATCTACTTTTATGGTTTTTTTTCTGATAGTTGTTGGTAAAATTTCAAAATGAAAATTCACCAACATTACTTATTTCTGTGTTCAAGACACATTTTCATTTCTGATTCAACTGCATAGAGGAAGTATTTAAAATTGTTTTTATCTTATCTTTTTTTATTTTACCCCTTTGGTGCTCTGAACTATGTGTCTTTTAATTTACATCGATCTGTGCTCCTCCTAAAGAAACTTGTTGTAAAATGTATTCTACTTTATTTGGCCTCTCACATACGTTTAAAATTTCATGTCTTTAGCTTACCTGATGCCCTGACCTGTATAAGGTTTTATGTTTCTAGCTCAACTATAAAATCGATTGCAAAGTTCCGCGTGCATTTTAATAGAGCTCTAAGATATTTTCATAGGTTTTAGTCTCTAAATCACTTGAGAACCTCAAGATTCCTACTGATAGGTTTAAATATTAGCAAAACTATAAATTGCATACCAACACAGGGCATAATGCACATGACTGAAAGCTTATTTGAAATAAGAAAAGTTTTAAACTTTACGCTAACCCCAAATATATTTTGAGGAAGTTAGTCTGAAAATAAAAATAAAATAAACACATTTTAAGCACTTCCTTTATGTAAATGGACAAAAATCAGCGAAAAATTTCTCCTTATATAAAGACATATTCTTGTTAAACTTGATTTTTAAATTTTGACATAGAAATTGCAAAAATATTTATGAGAATTAAAAATATAAATCTAAATCTCAGTCCGTGCGCCCCCTAGCGAAACATTTTGTATTGTGTCATCGACCTCTGAATTAAGCTCTAAATTTTTAACCTCTAGCTCATCGAGAAGTTACTTAAAATCCGGTTTCCAAATTATTATCTAATTTTTTCGATCCCTGCGCCACCTAAGGGAATTTTTTTCTCCTTTTGTTCCTTTGTCACGGTGTCTTAACCTGTCTCTGAGGGTTCATGTTTGTAGCTCAATGATAAGTTACTTTAAAAGCGATCTCAAAACACCAAATTTCCAAATTCTTATCTAAATATTTCGATCCGTGCGCCACTTAACTGAATTTTTTCTCCTTTTCTTAAATTTTCTCGGCGTCTTATCCTATCTGTGAAGTTTTACAGTTGTAGCTCAATGACAATTTACATAAAAATCAATCCCAAAATTCCCTCCGTTTCGTATGATTTTTCTAAAGATCTCATTCCGCGCGCCCCCTAGCGAATCTTTTTGTATCGTGTCATTGGCTGTCATCGACTGCTGAATTAAGTTTGAAATTTCAAGTCTCTAGCTCATCGATAAGTTACTTAAAAGCCGGT
The DNA here is from genome assembly GCF_040869045.1 of Eurosta solidaginis. Classification (NCBI taxonomy): domain Eukaryota; kingdom Metazoa; phylum Arthropoda; class Insecta; order Diptera; family Tephritidae; genus Eurosta; species Eurosta solidaginis. Next base: position 269,179,044 of record NC_090322.1, on the reverse strand, counting down.
TTGAAAATTTTCAAATTCTTATCGAATTATTTCGATCCGTGCGCCACCTAACGGATTTTTTTCCTTTTGTTGCATTGTCACGGTGTTCTAACCTATGTGTACAGTTTCACGTTTGTAGCTCAATGAGAAGTTACTTAAAAATCGATTGCAAGATTTGTATGAAAAGCGGACAGACATTCAACCGACTTAATATAAAGGAAGTATAAAGTTAATGTAGTCTGCCAAAAAACAACCCAAATTAGTCGTTTTTGAGTAGCTTAATAAGCTGAGTTTTAGTCAGAAGTCATCCAGAGTGCGATATAGCTGACTAGTTCCAGTTGAGTGTTTCAAATATATGTAGATAGTGAAAGTTTGATTGCATTGCTGGTGCTGTCTACCACCACATATTTTTCTATGAAACACTTCAAACTTAATAAACGACAACAACACCAGTCAGAAGTTTCTTTGTACGAACTTTGATTTGCCTTCATTAAGAAACTTACATTGACCTTCTACATATATCTCCCTTTCTCTTGCTCCATCCTTATTTCTACCCCGTCCTTAAACGTTTCAGACAAATTGAAAAACCCAACTAAGTACGAGGACTTACATTATAAAATAATTTTGTCCTCTTTGCAAATATTAGACGTATTCTGCGACCAATCCTACTTGCTTATTATAATTCTTATAGCTGTGCTATCTGGTTTTGATTTTAATGCCATTGGCAGTATCAGTTCCAGTTTTGAATTTTATAGTGGTTTCGAAATCGGCTTTGGTTTTGTTTCCGGTTTTCGTTTTGGCCAAGGCTTATTTTCTCCTTGCGACTATGGGTTCAGTTCTTATTTTTGTCCAATTTTGATATCCGCTTAGACCCGGGCCCGGCGCCGTTTTCGGTTCAGTTTACGGTTGGGGGTTCGGTTCCAGATTCTTATCAGTTTTAGCCCGGTTCCGAGTTGAGTTTAGGTTTTGGTCCCGGTTTCATTCGGTTCAGGTTGCAGTCTTAGTTTCAGTGCGGGTCCCGATACGGATTGGGTTCTGGTTTCAGTTATATTTCGATCTGGTTTTCGCTCCGGTTTCGGTTCTAATTTCTCTTCCTCCCGGTTTTAGTTTCGGTCTGACTCTGGCAGCGGTTTCAGTTTTGGTTTGAATTCGGGCCAATTTAAGTGCGGCGTCTGCTCGGATTTGTGTCGAGTTAAGAATTTGGTTAAGACTTCAGTCTGGTTTCGGCTCTGGTTAAGATAATGTATATTTCCCTTTGTTCCCCAACCGCAACGAAACCATAAGCATTGTTTTCATCACTTACACCATCATCGTCATAATATATATACCTTCTTTCCTTTTATTTCTTTTTTTTTGTCTTCTTCTTCTTGCGATAAGGAGAATCCTAGAAGGTTTTATGGAGTTTTATCGATGTTGATGGTCCTTTGCCATATATTGATCTGGTACGTGCCTAAAAATAGCGCCATTAAAGCACTAGCCCGAACATCTCGTGAACGATCTTCCATGACAACGTCGAACCTTGTAGATCATCCAACCTCCTTCCGTGAGTATCCTGGTTTCTCCAGATCCTCTCCAGTTAAATAAACAAGATTGACAATTTTTTTTTTTTAATTTATTTATTATTACGGCTGTTTAGGCCTAAAACTTAAACTACTAAGTACAATTCATTATTATATCATTTATTTCAATTGAATATGCTGTTGGAATGCCATGTGATTTCGATCAGCATATTTACTGGCGTAACAAACGGACGAGTCTGGGAGCCAGTCATTTAAGGAAGGTTGGAAAGAACGCGTTTCCAATCCTCCAGGACTCCCAGCTTAAGGCAACAAAATTTGGAACTTATATTTTTCAATTATATTTGTATTTTAAGCTGTCGGAATGTATTGGTCTCCGATCAACACAGCTAAACATGTCTTTGGATGTTGGAAATTGAAGTGTACCCAATCACCCCTCAACTTTGTTTAGTAAAGACGCTGTCGGAACGCATGAAGATTCCGATCAGCACATCTCAAAATATATTGGGAGGTTGAAAAGGACGTGTTTCCAATCCCCCCTGCTCCAACTTTTGTTTGACCTTATTTTGGTTACACATCATATAATTTTATTGTTATATTAATGCTGTCGGAATGCGAGTGATCCCGATCAGCAACAGTAAATATAGGCTGAAAATACCAAATTCCAGCGAAATTTGTTGTTGGAACTCTCTGGAGTTACAGGTGGCGACTGATTTTCTTTTCCTTAGGGCCGGGTGCATTGTATTTTGCTGCTACCAGTATTACCATTCCCTTTTCGCGCTCCAGTATCGGTATGTCATGTAAAAAATAAAAGAAAAAAAAACTTTATCTTATTTTTTTAAAGGTATTGTGATTAGGAAGTTAATTGAAATATTTCAGGCCCTTATAAAATATATTTTGCTTGTCCACTTCTGTTTTGAAAAGAGGTAATCTAAAATTATTGTTTTCTCTGATTACGTATGAATGTGCATCATTTACATATCTAAGCTTTTCGCTGAGGTATGTTGGTAATTTACCGTGATTAATATTATATACAAATTTCATACTGTGGTAGAATATGAGCTGTTTTATACTCAACCAGTTTAGTGCTTCTATCATGTTATCAATGGGAGTATCATACCTCATGTTTAATATAAATCTCATAGCTTTATTTTGCATAACTTGTAGCTTATCTACCTGAGTTACATTGGCCATAAAGAATATTGTGGGACAATATATGAAATGCGGCTCTATGATGGATTTATACACTTTCAGTTTGTATTTTCTACTGATAAATTTGCATGACCTTTTCCAAAAACCAATTTTCTTGCCTATTTTGGCAACTATATAATCAATATGATCATTAAATTTTAATTTATTATCAATCTGAACCCCTAAGTACTTGAAAGTTTTAACTTCGTTAATGTTTGAGTTCATTATTTTTAGCTCAATATTACAAGATTCCTTATTCATCGCTCTAGATATGACCATAAAATGGGTTTTATTAACATTAAGTTTAAGCTTATTGTTACAAAGCCACCTGTATAGGGTGTTCAAGTCTTCCTGCATTTTGCTCCTAGCTAACATGATATCAAGTTCACTTACTTCGAGCAGTGCGTCATCCGCAAAAAGCCTTATTTTACTATGTTTTAGCGCCGAAGATATATCATTTATATATATGTTAAATAGGACCGGTGCCAAAACCGATCCTTGTGGCAATCCAATTCCTGTCAATACCTCTTCCGAGACAACCGACTCAATGGCTGTTTTTTGTCTTCGGTTACCTAAAAAGCTCTGAAACCACTGCAGCTCGTTGCCCCTAATTCCAATTTTTTCTAATTTTTTAATCATTATATTTCTGTCTATAGTTTCAAATGCTCTCTTCAAGTCGATAAAAACCGCAAGTATACTTTTCTTTGATTTGCGTTGGAGAAGCTATTAACTGCGGTGGCAACCCTTTGAAAGGACTACACAACCCCTTGAATCCCTCTATCCCCAACCCCTTCTTTCCCTTCCTACCTTATGTTTCTTCGATTTGTTTTTCATTCATTGTTTTGATTTTGTTTCTGTACTGATTTGGTGTCGGATTGCCTTCATATTAACTTAACTATGAATATTATTCCCACATTACGCTTACACTTACATTCTGAATTCCCTAATACTGTGAGAAAAGATGATGACGAATCTATAAAAAAGTAGAGATAAGGACGTTAGTCTTAGATTTTGTATGTAGTATATTTGTTACTTTGATACTTTTGATACTTGCTGGAGAGTAAATAACTATAAATCCTAAATATTTGCGTTTGGGCCCAACTTGGGGTTAAGTTAAGAAGTAAAGTGCGCTTCTCCTTGCAACTTTGTTTCCCAACTGGGATATCGTAGTGTTCCATATTAAATACAAATTTGAGAAGGCAAATTTGTAGGGCGATCTTGCACCAAGCTGCCGATTTTTACTGACAAAGGGAGGATATATTTGATTTAAGGGAGTTGCAAGCAGACACACATACATTTCTACTCGATTACTAAAATTTCAATTTAACTTCTTTTGCAGGCCACACCGAATGCACCTTTCCAATTTAATGCAGGTAGTGCACCTGCTTCAAGCAATATATTTGCGTAAGTATAGCAGTGGATTATAAAATAAATATGTAAAATTACCAACTGATACAATGAAAAAAAAAAAAATAATAAAAAAAAAAATAGAAAAATGTAAACTACTGCTAAAGGAAAGGAGGTGTTTGCACGGCAACGAGATGAACTATTTGATTTCAAATGATAAAGGATGCACCGATGATATATTTATTTACCTTATAATCATTTTACATTAATTACAATAATCACATTTGTATCAGCAAATTCACTAACCCTTAACTAATTTTGTTTCGCTTTGTTTCGTTCCTTTAAATTAAAACATTTTAAAAATATTTTTATTTGCCTTCAAATATTATAATTTATTAAATTTTAATAAGATCGAGGCAGTTTAAAAAATTGAAACACAGTTTAAATTTTTATATTTCAATTTTATTTGGTCGATATTTCGATCTCATTCTGAGATCATCCTCAGGAACTGTGGACAAAAACAACAATTAGTTAACATGTAAACAATTTTCAAACCCTAAACATAATACCACTTACACAATTGAATATGTTTTACCGACTAACAAGATGTACGAAAAAAGAAAGCGTAGAAGTCAAATAAATATGAAAATATAAACAATTTAAAACACCGTAAGTATAAACAAAAATCTACAAAAACAACAATACATAGGATGACGAACAAAAAGAAATAATCATTTGCATTAACATACAAATGTACATATGTACATATATATTTGTCATCCCACTGCATTTGTTGTGTTGAGCTGCAATTCTAACTAGAACAGTCTTGTTGTCTTAAAACTAAGTCGCGGTAAACGCGCGCCAGCTGATCAGTGTCTATTTTATAATTCATTTTCGTGTCATTAGGGGTGTTCGTTATGTGCAGCATTTCTAAAGTATATCTTTTGCCGTAATTTTTCTCCTCGTGTAAAATGGATACATTATCGAAATCGGGATAATGCCCGGTATCTTTGCAATGTGATGGCAATGCCGTCTTATTGTCCGAAAAACTGCTTCTTAATTTCACATTTGACCTGTGAGCGGAAATCCTTGTCTTGAGTTTCATTTTTGTTGTCCCCACATATACCTTTTTGCATAAGTGGGACCCGTCACCATTACACGGAATCCTGTAAACTACATCAGACTTCTCTTGTTTGGGAATTCTATCCTTTGTATTGCTGTAGAGTTTTCTTATCGTGTGTTTATAAGTTGACGCGATCTGATATTTATCTCTGTCATAGAGCTTTGAAAATTTTATTCTTTCCGTTATTCCTGGAACATGAACTACTGATTTGTATATTTTTCCCTCTCCTTTGGCTATGTTGGTTCTCTCCTTATTTTCGGTAAAGTATGTTCGAAGTAATTGCTTTATGGTTTTCATAGGGAAGTCATTCTTTGTCAAGGTTACTTTTATTTCGTCAATATTCTTTCCGCGAAAAATCGTGTCGCTCATCGAGAGAACTCTTCTAATGAAATTGCTTGCGGTGTTTATAATTGTTTTTTTGTCATGTTTTGAATTAAAATTAATAAGTCTTCCAGATGCCGTGGGCTTTTTATACCAGTCAATCAACAATTTGTTATTCTTTCTGATAATAAGAGTGTCTAAGTAGGGTAGCTCTCCATCTTTTTCCGTTTCTATTGTAAATTGAATTGATTTATTGAAGTTGTTAAGATCGTTGAGCATCTTGTCGACATCTTGTGTCCTAACAATCGCGAACAAGTCGTCAACGTACTTAGTTAATAAGCGCGGTTTGTTGGCAGTTTCCATCATGAATTTGGATAGTAGTTCCTCCATGACTATATCTGCTACGACAGGTGATGCTGGTGATCCCATAGGCATTCCTGACCGTTGCTCATATATTTTTTCATTATATTTAAAGTAACGATTTTCCATTATGCAAAATTTAACTATGTTTAAAAACAGCTCTTGCGTTAACTTTGTATGGTCTTTTAATTCATTCCATTTTGAGGATATTATCTTTAATGCCAAGTCTACTGGAATGCTCGGGAATAAGGACACTACATCAAAAGACACTGGAATCTCATCATCATAGATATAGGTATTATTTATTTTTCGTTTGAATTCAATCTCATCTTTAACATTAAATTTAGACGATTTAGTTATATTTTCCAATATGTTAACAACATATTTGCATAATTCATACGACGGTGAGCAAATAGAGGAACAAATAGGTCGAAGTGGCGCCCCTTCTTTGTGAATTTTAGGCAAACCGTAAATTCTAGGTGGGTTGGCAGTTTTGCTTAAAAGTCGCTGTTTTTCTATTTCATTGATAACACCGTTATCAAGCATTTTTTGAACTAACGCATTGTTCTTCTCTTGTAATTTACTAGTAGGGTCTCGTTTTAACACTATATGTTGAAATGTTATTAACAATCGTTTGCATCTTTCTATCATATTCGGCTTTTTCCAACGCTACCGTTACATTACCCTTATCTGCATTTAGAATCAGTATATCTTTATTCTTTTTCAGAAATGTTTTTGTGGCGAGTACCGTTTTGTTTATAAATTTATCCCTAGCAGAAATTTTATTCCTATTAAGATGCTCGTGTATAAGTTTAGTAAAATTACTTCTTCCTATTTCTTGTTTTTCTTTGTCTTCAATAGTGCGTATAACATTCTCCCCGTCTGCTATAAGTTGGAATAAAGGAAACTCTTTATCTTGAATTGGAAGGGCATATTTCGGACCCAGAGATAAGAGCCAACGAATGTCTGTGGGAAAATCTATAGATGAAATATTATGAAACCATTCTGGGACCACCCTAATATTTAAATTTTCTCTTTGTCTACTTTTGAGATTTTCGTATTTCTTAATTTGATTGGTTTTAATCTGCGCCGTTTGTTTGGTCGCTAACAACTCCTCACTTTGAAAAAATTGAGTGGAATGTGTTGCTTCAAGACATTGAGTTATCAGTGCTCTCAATATATTTACCTCTTTTTTGTTGTGTCTTAAAATTTCATGCTTGATGTTGATTAAAAGGTTGATGAGTTTGCTTTTCACATTATTTATAAATGTGGCCACCACTTTGGAAAATTTTTTCGGTATTTTGTTGTTGCTGGTATTATTAGTAATTACGTATATTATATTCTTTGTTGCATTATCAATAAAATTAGGAGTTAAGCCATCTCTTCTGCACCTTTCCAAAAATTTAGTTGATGTTGTTAGTCTTGTGACTTGTTTCGTAATATGTTGGTAGTGTTTTATGTATTTGTTGGTCTGGGCGTCATAGTTATACTTGATGTTTTTGTACACTCTGGTTGTACTGTTTTTCTCTCGGTGTGCTCTCCGTTTGAACATTTTAAAAACATATTCAATTGTGTAAGTGGTATTATGTTTAGGGTTTGAAAATTGTTTACATGTTAACTAATTGTTGTTTTTGTCCACAGTTCCTGAGGATGATCTCAGAATGAGATCGAAATATCGACCAAATAAAATTGAAATATAAAAATTTAAACTGTGTTTCAATTTTTTAAACTGCCTCGAGCTCATTAAAATTTAATAAATTAAAACATTGAAATATTGTGTAGTTGCAGTTTTGTGCTCTCGTCTACATTTTTGTCATTTTAGCACAGTGTGAAATATTTACCGTTTAATTTAATTTCGTTAACATTTGTTTGTGTTTAGTATCTCATTTCTTGTTTTTGTTGTTTTTAAGACGTTCATGTTCTTTATTTCTTAATAATCGGTATAACACAATAAATGCATCCTTAGAAAAAAAAAATAAATTACTGTGTTGTTCTCCTTGAGCAGAAGTTTAACATTTCCATTTTTTCCAAATTTTACAAAAAATATAGTTTAAAAAAAACTAAAACACACGCAAATATGGTGCCGTTTTAGTATCTACAATCAACTTAGATATTTGATGTTATAGCACCATAGCACAGAGGTTCGTGTCTCCGCTATTAAGCACAACTCGTTTTGTAGCGAGTTATTTAACCACTGCCGCGCCTAGGCTAGAGAGTTACGAAAAAGCATACACACAAGTGAAGCTAATATAAGCGTTTAAAAAAAAAATCGAAGGGAACAGAGAATAAATTATATTTAAACCATAGAATTGCCCAAGTATAACGTATTTCCCTTGCTTCCGTTCCATAATAATATATGTCATTGGAAAGGTAAAGGAGTCAGCTCCCTTTTCAGCTACTAAAAAATAATTTAAAAAAAATATTTACATATATATACTTTCCCCTATTTACCTCTGTGGAGATTGGCGGGACGGGACCTACATGTTTTATGACAACTCCGACTGCAAGACAGATGCATTTTCACTAAGAGCTTTTCATGGCAGAAATACACTTGGAGTGTTTGCCAAATCACTTCCGAGGGGTGAGCCCGATTAGAAACACTTTTCTAATTGAAAACACTTGTTTCTAAATTTTTGATGTTACGATTAATCTATTATTCGATTTTCGATTCTTGTACGTTTATTAATCGAATTTCACTATTCGAATATTTGGTTTGTTTAGATTATTCGAATAGCCGCAACTCAACTACCACCAAAATCAAACTTTCAATATTATCGGCGTTAGGTTAGGATGAACTGGCCGAGTTTGCGCATCTTTATACTTAAATTCAGTGGATTATAACTGCATTCATGAAAATGCCTCAAGAACTCGAAATAAAAAATTTTACAATGTTGCTTATTTGCTATGAAAGAGGACTTTTGTGCCACTATTTATTATATCTCGTATGATGTTACAATTGCGGAATATAGAGAGAATGCCCACTGTTATTAAGTCTTGCTTATTTAAAAATAAGCTGAGGTCTAATAGTACAAAAATTCTACAAAGTTTCATCGAAATTGTAGGTATTAAAAACTTTGGGTGGTGCACTTAGGAAATTTCACCCAATATGTAGGTATGCATGAATCTCTGAAACTACATGAAGACTAAACTGGGATGTGTTCGAACGAAAGTTGTTGCAGCAGTGTTACTTTTTATGACAGAGTATCACGTTTTCTTCGTCGAAATTTGAGCAGCTGTGGCAACGTCCCGCGTTTGTTGAACAAAATGTGGATAATCTAATGATCATCACTAGCAAATCATATGCAACATTAACATTTTCACTGCGCTTTTGACGGACATCAGACGCTTGAGTATCAGCAGCATTCCTTCAATGAAGCACCACATTAGCAAAACTGATTTTTTCATTTGGAATATCAAACACATCCCCACTTTCCGAGAATAAAGATATTGTCCAAGGTGCGGAGTTTCCTGTGGACACTAAATTAAAGTCATAATTTTAGCAGTTTTATTTTGAATAGCTATCCGGTGTATATGGTTTCTTTTCTACTCGAAGAATACTATAACACATTTTTATTTACTAAACATTAACACTAATTCAAATTACAATTCTTGTTTTCACAGACCGACTCCAGCAGCAGCAAATGCAACGGGTGGTGTCATGCAGGCTCGACGCAAAATCCGTCAAACGACAAGACGTCCTACACCACGGTAGAGCAATTAAAAAAAGCTAACGCCTCTAAGGGCGTGGAACTACAAAAACATAAACAACTGACGGGACAATTACGAGGGTCAAGACAGATGAACAACAAACATGACGACAATAACACCAGCAACAGTAAAGTTACAGCAAACGCGCAGAACGATGACGAGTCAAAGGCATCAAAAACAATCCAATATGTTTATGACGGCGAAAAAGCAGCAACAGCAACTAAAATCATGAATAGCAGTAAACGACAGAATATTATTAGAATAACAAGAACATCAGGTAGTCAAACACTAACAATGTTGAATAAAAATGTGGGAATGGTGATGGTTGGGAATGGAAATAAAAATAAATATGGCTATAATGATGATGTAAATAATGCCAATAAACCCAAAATAGCATTAAATAAATATAAATATGTTCGTAAGCCCGATAATTTGAAACAAAATTCTTGTAATGATGTAACAGCAAAAAATTTTTTATCAATTGATTGTAGCAAAATAATAACTACAGGGAAATTAAATTTATGTAAAAACAAAATGCCCGGTCATCATCATATGTCAGACGATGAAATACGTTGTGTGAAGCGTAGCATACTCGTACAAAAAAAATTCAATAGAAATGCAGGAGAAGAATGTGTTGTAGTGCCCACCACGTCTGTTGAATTGGCGCCACGGTTCACGTCAAATCAATTTCGCAAAGTGAATTTGAATAATATCGTTTCCATAGCAAGATCAAAAGTAATAGAAAATAGAAATGAAAAGATTAGTAAGGCAATTGGTGATGGTACCTTGCTTACGTCAACAACGACGTCATCACCAGCATCAGCCATACTTAATAAGTATCGCTTGGTGCGTTGCAGACAAGAAAACTCCAAGTTGAATACGGTGCAAAGTCAGTCAGTTGAGTCCTTGACAAAGGATAAAAAAGACCAAACAGAAGATGAACGCATGAATATTGCTCGTAAAGTGTGTAACTCGTTTGTTATCACTAAATCCAATAGAGCTCAAATTGCGTCCGATGTTACAAGCGACAACTCTTAGAGCTCTATTGCGACCATCAGCGCATATGCTGCGGCACAATGCATTAGTTATGTGGTCACGGATTTAAAATGATAGATATTTCAACAAAAGTTGCAACATCTATTATTTATTTACAAAATGCGGTTATACATACATATATATCACAGAAATGGACGCGACGGGTTCCATTATTATTGATTTCAAATGGTTATATAAACCTATTTACTATTTTTAAGTGCTCTACTATTGTATAAATGAAAAGAAAAAAATATTAACAGTTAATAACGAAGTTATAATAGGTAAAAGATGAAATTAGAAAATAAAGAATATCGAAAATGAGATAAAAATGAATTTGTAAGAAAAGCTTCAAGAAATATGAAAAAAATAAGACCAACACACTCGTATATAAATGTTAATAAGAAAACTATTGTACTACAACTGCATAAATAGTAAGATGGTAAGAATGTAAGGAGGAGGATGGGGTATACGTTTTTGAAAAAACAGATTGAGGTGGCAGGATTAAATGAAGGTTGTTGAAACTTAAAGCGTGTCGGGTTAAAAAGCGCAAACGTTTATCCTCGTATGTTTAATTGCTACATACCAGCGTGTTTTATAGCCAAAACAAAATAAGAGCGTGGCTTCGATGTAATTTTGTTTTATGTCGAAAAAACTGTTACTAAATTTAAGTGTCTACTTCATTTTTAAACATGACTGTGCCCATATATGTAATACTCCTATATTGCTAATATAAAATGCTCGCAATGTGTTTTGAATTCGAAATGAAAACAAGACAGCCTATAAAATTTATGTGATTGTGACAAAAAATAAATAAATTTAGGTACATTAAATTATTGAATACAAAAACAAAAACGTTTAAACAGCAATATATCGGCACCCTGATGTTTGGGAATGTACCTAGCCTTTTGTAGCAATATAGGAGCATTACATATCCCTCATTTACTTCAATAGTGTCACAACTCAAAAAACATGACTTTTATAACCGTACCCAATAACATGATCTATGTTGTATAAAAAAATCCTTGTGATCCGTTACAAATTTACCACGTGCTATACAAATGAAATTATGCCTTTATATGCGCAACATACGGCAGTTAAAATCTTTGAATGGCTCTCCTGGGAAATTGTGTTTTTTGAGTTATGACACTATTGAAGTAAATGAGCGACATGTATATCACTGTGCCACATACTTTTTAATTCCCTCTCTTTGTAAAGTATGTATACTTAAAGCGCTCCAACAACCGCGGTTTTACTCATTTTAATTATTTTTCTTTTGAAGAAATAAATTATCGAGGCATTCATGTTTGGTCACTTTGGCATTGTTAATTACTTATATGGACATGTTCTACTATCTACATTTACAAATATAAAATGTTGCTATTTATGCAAATTTACATATACATACATAAACACTATTATATTTTGTTACTTTTATAACAATAATATTCTTTTCAACTTGAAGTATGTTAACATCATCAAAATGAAAAATCTTAGTCTAATTGAATAATTTGAAATTTGTTTTTGTAATACATAGAATAGATGCAAACTTAACCCGAGGAAAACCGCTAAATTTTCATAATTATACAATAAATTAATGTAAATATAAGCAAACTTTTTGATTATTTCTTAATTGATTAACCGTTCAAATGGTTTTGACCGTTCAACAAGTCGGGTCAGTCGCTTCTTCGTGGGGCTAACTGGCGCCAATTGGTAACACCAAGGGAATTTAAATCGGTCTCCACCTGGTCCTTTCAATCGGACTGGGACCTGCCCAAAGTGATTTGTAGAGTATGATTTTCCTTTGCCGAGGGAGGTATTTACATTTCAGTGCCTTAGTCCAAAGTAGCATTTATTAGCAGGAGTGATTCTTCGCTGGATGGACAAGGACATCAAATATATTCTATCCGCTTAGGGAAAATTAAATGTATTTGTTGTGTTAACAATGCTTCGTCCGGGGAGTCCGTATCGTGTTATACGATCACGTATAGAAAGCCAATTTCACTCAAACGACAATTATGAATCTTTCAAAGCTTCATAAAATTAGTTTTTCATGAAATTGCACGACGCAATAAAACCAGACAGGTGAAGTCAGTATTACAAAATAAATGGAGTCGCATTTGACAAACCTTGCCCTCATAAATTGAAGTGTTGCTTCTGGACTTATCTGCAGCACTAATTTTGTTAGTGTCATCAAAAATACTACATTAATGCCTTTCTGAAATAAGAAGTAAAGCGTAGGGTTTTATTTCCTTTTCCTGAGAGGAAATGAAAAAGTTTAAGTCAACGGAACTGAATGGCTGAGCCTTAGGATCAGAGTATCACATTGTTCACAACTAACTGTTCTCTAAGGCTGGAGAAATATATTTTCCATATTTGTTGAATCCATGTGTTCCCACGTCCAAAAATTTTCTAGATAATGAAAAACCAATGTTGCCGTACAAAACAGCCTACCCCAAAGGCCACATTTTCACAAGTACCTCTACGGGCAGCGATTCCGTGTTAGGACAGACCACACAACGATGAAATGGCTCCTGCAGTTATGTAATCAAGAAGAGGAATATGACTCTTCCATTGAGCAACGAGGAGGTAGTACCCATGGGAATACTGTTGCAATGTCACGAACACCATGTTATTTGGAATGCAAACACTGTTCGAAAGCTGAAGCTAACGAAGATACAATTGGTCGACTAACTACAATGGCGTATAAAGATGAATGGGACATGGAACAACTAAGGAAGTGTCAACTGGAAGGTACAGATCGGTCAGATGTTATGCAAGGCGCGAACGAAACGATGGAACAGTTTACAATTGATATCCGGCTTCCTGTATCGATGGGAGTGTGAGGATAGTCAATGTAAGAGGAAACTGATAGTTGTTCCAAGGAAAAGGATCTCTGACGTCCTCAGTGAGTTACATAACGGTCCAAGCGATTCTATTGGGTTGGTTGCCGTCAGTCGGTCACTGAGTGTATTGCCAATTGCGATGTCTGCAGCAGAGCTAATGGACTCAAAACCCGAAGTCAGGGCCAGATGAAGCAGTATATCTCCAATGCACCACTTGAAAGGATCGCCATGGATGTCGCAGGTCCATTTCCTACTAGCAACTGCGGAAACAAATACATAGGGTGCTTAAGAAACCCCTCTTACTATACTGGGCAGCCATAAGAAGAGCAGCCCCGTTGCTCAGCAAGCCACAACAAGTACCCGCTGCTGCTCGCGCCCCACGGCGCCTCCAACTCATACGGCTGCTCCCACTCATACCTACAATTTCCGTAGTAGGGTCGGGAGCACTGCCAAGCATCAGCTCCTGCCCCTGTCTTCTCCCCCCTCTTTTCCGGCAGCAATTGTGTAGGTCAGGGAAACAGACTCTTAGTCCCTACCTCCCTTTGCGCCGTTTGCCAGCACAGAATATATATGTTTGCGACATCCGCCTAATGCAGCTCCAGCCTTGGACGGTGCCACTTTCCTAGATGTTCTGTTCTCCGCGACGGCAACCCCCCACGGGTTTCATTGCGCCATGTTGCCAGGTCGTAAACCCAAATACACAGGGTATCCCAATGCTTACCCAAGGACGTGCAGTCCCAGGGCCACAACAACGGTTGCGTCCCAGCCTTTCACAACTCAGGCATAGTCACCCATCACTTACTCCCAGAGTGACGACGTCTCCCCCGCTGCACTTCAGAATTCTGCAGTTAAACTGTAATGGATTAACTGGGAAGATCACAGAGATAGTCGGTTTCCTGAAGGGGCACAACATTCGCATTGCTGCGATTCAAGAGACTAAACTCACAGCAAGATCTGCTCTGCAGACCTGCTCTGGGTATAATGTTCACAGAAAAGATGGCGAGAGCGGAAATGGAGGCAGCCTCGCGTTTATCATACACCACTCGGTGCAATATCACATATTTGATCCCGACATCGGCCGCACGGACAGTGTCTTAGAACGTCAAGGCTTATCTGTTCGGTCAGGCGATGCAAACCTAGAAATCATTAACATCTACATCCCTCCTGCCACCTGTTGCCCCAGTGGATACCGCCCTAACATCGGCGCCTTACTGGCAATAATCGCATTATCTTAGGCGATTTCAATGCCCATCACGATCTATGGCATTCAAACTTGCAGGCAGACAGTAGGGGTGAGATGAGTGCTTACAGGAGTCCCTGTCTTGGTAGACCTACCTCCGGTGTAAAACACAGATCAATGTCCGTTGATATTCGGCCCAACAAGTTGGTACCAATCAGTGAGCTGGGGTGTTCAAGTCCACCAGCCTTGGCTTGGCCGAGGAGGACTATCCACCCTCCTCTTCCATTTTCGGGTAATGGCACCCGGTTGCACGGCAACTTCACCGCGAGTTCCGTGCTTGCCTCAGTATCCCTCTCATTGATTTTATAATCTCGGGTATCTAATTGTCAGGTCAATCAGATCAGATTTGTGTTTTGTCGCAATTTAGGAATGTGACCAACCTTTTCTGTCCTGCAGTGTTACAACAATGTATAATACATTGTTAACGACAGAGCTGATTTTGCTCAGACATTGCTTGAAGGCGGCACCTCCCTCCAACGCTATGCACCACATGTTATGATCAAAAACGCCCGTTCGCCGTGAACCAACAACCGATGTAATCTATCAGCGCAAGTGTCTTTCCTCATGAATAGCTACTTAAATGTTCTGTAGAGTGAGAGCGTCATATAATTCCTTGTGAATAAAACTATCTGTTGTTTGGTCAACAGACAGTGATGCTCACAAGTACTTACGACACAAACACTCGCAAGATACATCTTCACTAATTATGGTAATAATCCACTTGCGCATCAAGACACATCTCGCTAGTCACAGGTACTTGTGCGTTTATGATCATGTTGCAACTGATGTTGCAACTGAACCCAGCTAAACGTTCTATTCAGTTTTATGCAACTTTGTTCTGCATTATTTGCTACTGTGGTATACAACTTCTAATAACTCGCTTCGTTGTATAATCTTCCTCATTATTCTTCAATTACGCTTCGTTTTATTCCACAATTTAGGGCTGTGGCCAACCTTTTCAACCATAGACCTGTGTTGGGGGGCTTTCCCGCCTCAGCAATATCCTTGCAACAGCAGCTTGCCACACTGCAGTGATCTAACATCGTTAAATCTGCCACATTTTTGGATGTGGCCATCCATTCTGCGAACGCCTCCTATTCGCTACGCAGTCTAAAGCAGCCTCAAACATCTCAAAAGACGAGGTGAGTACCGGCCCACTCGCACAATTATCGATTGTTTTTCGGCTGACGATAGACATACGTTTCTTCTTTCACCATCTTTCAACCGTGTTTCACCATCTTTCTCCGGCATCTCCGGTTGCCACAATTATGGGATGTGGCCAACCTCTCATCTGCCCCTCAGGTCAGTTTCTCAATGAAATTTGGGTATCTGTGACAAGCAAGAGACCGAATTCCCTTGGGTCTAGGGTCCCCAAGGGAAAACAAGTCTACTCAGAGCGTGTCATAAATAAAAAAATAAATAAATGTAAGGCGCGATAACCTCCGAAGAGATCTAAGGCCGAGCTTCTCTTCCAATTTGCGTCGTGCTCCTCTTGATTTTCCTACAAATTGGCCGGACGGGACCTACATGTTTTATGCCGACTCCGAACGGCATCTGCAAGGCAGATGAGTTTTCACTGAGAGCTTTTCATGGCAGAAATACACTCGGAGTGCTTGCCTGTCACTGCCGAGGGGCGACCCCGCTTAGAAAAATTTTCTTCTAATTGAAAAACCTTATTTCTAAAATTTTGATGTTGCTTTGCCCGGGAGTTGAACCCAGGGCATACGGTGTGATAGGCGGAGTCATAAAGTGAACTCTTATTTGAAACCACAACCACCGCGATGCTCCCACAAGGGGGCCATCCCAGGACAGGAGGTGAGACCTGAGTACAAAGCACCGTACGATGCAGTGCATCAGATCACACCGAGTACGCCCGGTATACCTACCGTGGGCATATTCTTTCCCCTAGCCCACAGGGGTAGTAGAGGTGAGATGTTGGCGAATCAAAAAGAAGAAACCACGTTCTGCACAATAAACGGAAATGCCCCCATACGTATGGTAGGAAGCTGTCACAGTTCGCCGGTCATATCTATCGTGAGCGCAGGACTCGTAAACTGCGTCAACTGGCAGCCGATGGTAACATTGGCATCCGACCAACTGCCTATACTTATTTCGCTCGAGCGTACCGCCGACTTCGTCGTCACAGAAAAACGCACTTTCATAAAATTTAAAAAAGGAAAGTGGGAAGAAAACAAATCCTTTACAGACAACCGCTTTGCTGTCTTCCCTATCCCGACTGATGCTCGCCAAGGGTTGCGTGCTGTCCGCAATGTCATCGAATCCGCCTCGGCTCGCTTCATTCCCGCCGGTAGAATTCCCGAAATTCGGCCTCAATTTCCGGCGGAGACCGCAAATTTAGCTAGAGAACGTGACTTTATAAGACAGCTCGATCTCGGCGACCCCCAAATAAGGGATATAAACCAACGCATCAAATTGCTTGTGGATGAACACAAGCGGTCGAAATGGGAGGAGCACCTAAGCGGTTGTAACCTCTGCCGGTGTAGGTAAGCTTTGGTCCACCGTAAAGTCCCTATCGAATCCGTATAAGCACAATGACAAAATTTCCATTGCTTTTGGAGATGAAGTGCTGTCGGATGCGAAAAAAATGCGCGAGCGCTTTCTGCCGACAATATATAATGCATTCTACGACCGACAAAGATAGACGGAGGGCCAACAACGTAGTCTACGCCCCCACTACCTGCCAGCGCCCCGCTGCCCAGCAAGCCACAAAAAGAACCCGCTGCTGCTCGCACCCCACGACGCCACCAACTCATATGGCTGCTCCCACTCATACCTACAATCTCAGTAGTAGGTTCGGGAGCATTGCCGAGTATCAGCCCCTGCCCCCGTCTTCTCCCCTCTTCAGGCAGCAATTATGTAGGTCAGGAAAACAGACTCTTAGTCCCTACCTCCCTTTGAACCCTTTGCCAGCACAGAATATATATGTTTGCAACATCCGCCCAATGCAGCTCCTGCCATGGACGGTGCCTATTTCCTAGATGTTCTGGTCTCCGCGACGGCAACCCCCCGACGGGTTTCATTGCGCTATGTTGCCAGGCCGCATACCCAAATACACCGGGTACCCTAATGCTTACCCAAGGAGGTCCAGTCCCAAGGCTACAACAGCTGCGTCCTAGCATCCACAACCCAGACGCAGTCACCCATCACTTACTCCCAGAGTGGCGACGTCTCCCCCCATGCACTTCAAAATTCTGCAGTTAAACTGTAATAGATTAACTGGGAAGATCACGCAGATAGTCGATTTCATGAAGCGGCACAACATCCGCATTCCTGCGATTCAAGAGACTAAACTCACAGCAAGATCTGCTCTGCAGACCTGTTCTGGGTATAATGCCCACAGAAAAGATCGCGAGAGCGGAAATGGAGGCGGCCTCGCGTTTATCAAACACCACTCTGTGCAATATCATATATTTGATCCCGACATCGGCCGCACGGACAGTGTCTTAGAACGTCAAGACTTATCTGTCCGGTCAGGCGATGCAAACCTAGAAATCATCAACATCTACATCCCACCTGCCACCTGTTGCCCCAGTGGATACCGCCCTAATATCAGCGCCTTACTCACTGGCAACAATCGCCCCGATTATCTTAGGCGATTTCAATGCCCATCACGATCTATGGCATTCAAACTTGCGGGCGGACAGTAGGGGTGAGATATTGGCGGATCAAATAGAAGAAACGACGTTCTGCAAAATAAACGGAGACGCCCCACACGTATGGTAGGAAGCTGTAACAGTTCGCCGGATATATCAATCGTGAGCGCAGAACACGTAAGCTGCGTCAACTGGCAGCCGATGGTAACATTGGCATCCGACCACCTGCCTATACTTATTTCGCTCGAGCGTACCGCCGACTCGTCGTCACAGAAAAACGCACTTTCATAAAATTTAAAAAAGGAAAGTGGGAAGAAAACAAATCCTTTACAGACAACCGCTTTGCTGTCTTCCCTATCCCGACTGATGCTCGCCAAGGGTTGCGTGCTTTCCGCAAGGTCATCGAATCCGCCTCGGCTCGCTTTATTCCCGCCGGTAGAATTCCCGAAATTCGGCCTCACTTTCCGGCGGAGACCGCAAATTTAGCTAGAGAACGTGACCTTATAAGACAGCTCGATCTCGGCGACCCCCAAATAAGGGATATAAACCAACGCATCAAATTCCTTGTGGATGAACACAAGCGGCCGAAATGGGAGGAGCACCTAAGCGGTTGTAACCTCTGCCGGTGTAGGTAAGCTTTGGTCCACCGTAAAGTCCCTATCGAATCCGTATAAGCACAATGACAAAATTTCCATCGCTTTTGGAGATGAAGTGCTGTCGGATGCGAAAAAATGCGCGAGCGCTTTCTGCCGACAATATATAATGCATTCTACGGTCGACAAAGATAGACGGAGGGCCAACAACGTAATCTACGCCCCCACTACCTGCCAGCAGCCCCGCTGCCCGGCAAGCCACAAAAAGAACCCGCTGCTGCTCGCACCCCACGACGCCACCAACTCATATGGCTGCTCCCACTCATACCTACAATCTCAGTAGTAGGATCGGGAGCATTGCCGAGTATCAGCCCCTGCCCCCGTCTTCTCCCCTCTTTTCAGGCAGCAATTATGTAGGTCAGGAAAACAGACTCTTAGTCCCTACCTCCCTTTGCACCCTTTGCCAGCACAGAATATATATGTTTGCAACATCCGCCCAATGCAGCTCCTGCCATGGACGGTGCCTATTTCCTAGATGTTCTGGTCTCCGCGACGGCAACCCCCCCCGACGGGTTTCATTGCGCTATGTTGCCAGGCCGCATACCCAAATACACCGGGTACCCTAATGCTTACCCAAGGAGGTCCAGTCCCAGGGCTACAACAGCTGCGTCCTAGCATCCACAACCCAGATGCAGTCACCCGTCACTTACTCCCAGAGTGGCGACGTCTCCCCCCATGCACTTCAAAATTCTGCAGTTAAACTGTAAAAGATTAACTGGGAAGATCACGGAGATAGTCGATTTCATGAAGCGGCCCAACATCCGCATTGCTGCGATTCAAGAGACTAAACTCACAGCAAGATCTGCTCTGCAGACCTGTTCTGGGTATAATGCCCACAGAAAAGATCGCGAGAGCGGAAATGGAGGCGGCCTCGCGTTTATCATACACCACTCTGTGCAATATCATATATTTGATCCCGACATCGGCCGCACGGACAGTGTCTTAGAACGTCAAGACTTATCTGTCCGGTCAGGCGATGCAAACCTAGAAATTATCAACATCTACATCCCACCTGCCACCTGTTGCCCCAGTGGATACCGCCCTAATATCAGCGCCTTACTCACTGGCAACAATCGCATTATCTTAGGCGATTTCAATGCCCATCACGATCTATGGCATTCAAACTTGCGGGCGGACAGTAGGGGTGAGATATTGGCGGATCAAATAGAAGAAACGACGTTCTGCACAATAAACGGAGACGCCCCACACGTATGGTAGGAAGCTGTAACAGTTCGCCGGATATATCAATCGTGAGCGCAGAACACGTAAGCTGCGTCAACTGGCAGCCGATGGTAACATTGGCATCCGACCACCTGCCTATACTTATTTCGCTCGAGCGTACCGCCGACTTCGTCGTCACAGAAAAACGCACTTTCATAAACTTAAAAAAAGGAAAGTGGGACGAATACAAATCCTTTACAGACAACCGCTTTGCTGCCCTCCCTATCCCGACTGATGCCCGTCAAGGGGAGAGTGCTTTCCGCAAGGTAATTGAATCCGCCCCGGCTCGCTTCATTCCCGCCGGTAGAATTCCCGAAATTCGGCCCCACTTTCCGGCGGAGGCCGCAAATTTAGCGAGAGAACGTGACCTTATAAGACAGCTCGATGACGGCGACCCCCAAATAAGGGCTATAAACCAACGCATTGTGGATGAACACAAGCGGGCGAAATGGGAGGAGCACCTAAGCGGTTGTAACCTCTCTGCCGGTGTAGGTAAGCTTTGGTCCACCGTAAAGTCCCTATCGAATCCGTATAAGCACAATGACAAAGTTTCCATCGCCTTTGGCGATAAAGTGCTGTCGGATGCAAAACAATGCGCGAGCGCTTTCTGCCGACAATATATAATGCATTCTACGGTCGACAAAGATAGACGTAGGGCCAACAGACACGCACATAAACAGGCCCGACGAGAGGGGGGCGGGATTACCCCGGGCCCGGGGTTTCTCAGGAGGCCCGCGATTAAGAGGAACTAAGGAATTTTTTTTAATTCAGGAGAGTCTTTAATGTTGTTCCATGTGCAAATTTTAAGGCGAATTTCAAAAGCAACGAATATTGATAATGATTTTTTGCCTGGGCCTAAGGAGACAATGAAAACATCAAACAAAAATGCATGTTTACATGAATCCGAAATCGTGAAGTTTTCGTGACGACACTGATGAAGGTTCATCTTCAAAAAGTCTTCCAACAATACCACTAACTCTGTATCAAAGTCCAGATTATTTAAACACCTCGGTACCATGAATAATAAGTTTTTGCGATCTGAAGAAGTCAACGAAATAATTTGTCGAGGTAATCAAAAGTGTCCTGTTGTTTTTTCACGTGATTGTCATGACGAGGTATTTCCTACCTCGTTGTTAAACAGAATCTTGCCAAATGGAGAGAAAGCGGAGCGTGACTGGTTAGTGTGGAGTGCCAGTAGGAATGCTTTTTATTGCCTACCATGTCGTCCGTTAAGCACCAATACTTTAAATCGACCTAAAATTTGTTGTGCGGATATTCGAAATTCCAGGTATGGAAGAAGCTATAGGATAAACTGCCATCACACGAAAATACTCAAGATCACATTAAATGTTATATTCAATGGCGATCTTTACAAAATCTAATTCAAAAGGAGGCTACACCTGATACACTTATCAATGAACTGCTAATTACTGAAACTCAAAAGAAAGAAATTTTATAAAGCATCGACACTATTTTATTTTTGGTTGAAAGAGGACTAGCTTTCAAAGGCGAAACTATATATCTTGCTGAACGAAACAATGGACATTTTTTGGGCATCTAAGATCTCATAAACCATTTAGAAATCATTCTCCTGCGAAGACAGTAACCTTGTAGCGGTGCAGGGGCTTACGCTGATCGCATATGATACTAATTGCTAATATGCTGAGAAGGTTGAACTGGTTAAGTGTAAAGCAAAAGATTTTTTTTCACGCTATGAAGTTTATATTTAATATTAAAAGTGAAAATGTACCTGAATATCTAAGTAAAAACGTAGTATTAGTTAAGCAAACACATAACATTAATACAAGGAATAAACACAATTTCAAACTGCCTTTATTCAGAACTGAAATAGATCAGCAAAATATTTTTTATAAAGGTCTAAAAAGTTTCAATGAACTGCCTATAGATATAAAAAGTTGTAATGAAATCGGGGCTTTTAAAGCAAAACTTTATGAATATTGTAAAACCTTAGCAATAAGATAGTAAATTGTAATATAATTTAATTTATGAATTAGGCTTTTTTGCCGTAATAAATAAATGAAATGAAATGAAATGAAATGAAATGTGGTCGAATGCGATCGGTAACCAGGAACTGTCACCTTCTAGTCCAGGGTGTCATGCGTCACCGTGCCCATTGGACTGGTTTGCAGCCAGGAGGTCCACAACACCGGCCTTACCGCGTCAAGGGGCTCTGCCGCGGCGGACCAACCCAGTTCCCCAAATTAAAACATTGACAAGAACGCTTGCCACGTCAAGCAAGTTGTCGTAAGAAAAAAATGAACAACAACAAAAAAACGAACAACAACAAAAACAATAATAAAAGCACGACGAAAAAAACGGGCTCCAAGAAGAGCAGCGGGCAGAGAAGCGGTAGGCCACGCACGTACTTCAGGCAATTCCTGAACAGCCTAACGAGAGAGGAGGCAATGCTCTTCTCAGAGCATCAGAGGGATGAATCCCCCTCCACAAGCACTGGAGTATACAGAGAACCGGCTCATAAAACCGCGAACCCCAAGGGCAACACCAAAGCCCAAGGAGAGTAGCGCGGGCCCGAAGAGCATTCCAACCAGGAAGCAGAGAAACCCGTGATCCCCAGTAGACCCCTATCCACTGGTGAGCAAGGTAAACAAGGAGAACAGAAGGCGGCGGCAGGCAACAAACCCGCGATCCATGGAGGGCCCAGTACCTCCATTGCGCAGCGCGGGCCACAAGGAAAAGCAAAAGCAAAAAAGCATGACTCAGGTAGCAGCTCACAGCGCAACTATGGAAAGTCCCAGGAAGGGAAAAGTAAAGAGCGGAACCCGGAGGAGTGGAAGCGGCCTAACAGAAGGCACAACAGAGGCAGGCAACCTGCACTGCCACCACGGGGCAGTCCAGGAGCGCTGGATAATAAGAGGCGCTTTGGACTAAGTGGGCCTGGGGTAAAAAGATATCTCCGATATCTCGAGGAAGGCCTGTCGCCCAGGGAGGCAAGAGCCAGGGCAGATGAGCGCAGACATGAACCAGACCACGGGCAAAGAAAAGCCAATGCTCAAAGAGGAAGCAAAGAAGGTAGAAGAACACAGCCAGCGGCAGCTGACTAGCATGCGACAGGAAGCCCTTAGGGGTATCCGAATAGCTGTTCTGCCCAGTAACTACCCAGCGGAGGCCCTAAGTCAAGAGGACCTGACGAATCTCCAAGAGCTCATAATGGACGGAGTGTTCAGGGGATGTGGCCATGCCCTAGTTTTGCGGGGTATACTTCCGAGCAGGGCTCCTCCTCGTAGACTGCGAGGACGAGAAAACGGTTAAGTGGCTCGTTGAAGTGATACCGACGCTTGAGGGGTGGACAGGGCCACAATTATGCACGAGACGCGGGGATGAAGTACCGCCAACGGATAATGTGAATATGTTCCTCCCCAGAAGTGCGGAACGCCCCAAAGAGTTTGCGATACGGCTCCTCGCCAACCAAAATGAGGGCCTCAGCACGCAGAGATGGCGCGTTATTAATTGGAGCGCAGAGGAAACAGGCCTACGTCTCGACGTGGGCATAGACGAGGAATCGTATCAAATTATACGCAGAAACAGACTTAAGCTGCACTATAGGTACGGCCTGGTCCTAGTGAGACCCTGGAGGCAGAGGCAACCAGGGAATAATGAGCAGCCGGAAGACAAGGCGGAGGCAGAGGGCACCGACAGAGGCGAGCTGTCGGACGAGAATATGACGGACGCGAGCACCGATACCATCAGAGCTCGCGAGACCACAAACCCTCCCACCGCAGCAAGCAAGAAGGACACAATCGTGCAGCCTGGGGATGAAAGAGAAATCCCCACCACACAAGAGCTCATCGAGGGCCGAAAGCGAGAGCGGATTGTCGGATGACGATGATCTGATGAGGCCGGCCGGGCTAAAATGACCGGCACAAGCATAAAAATAGCCGACATCAACCTCCATCACGCCATTGCAGCCTCGGCTGTACTGGTGAGGAGGTTCGCCTCGGAGGTTCTGGGCATCGCCCTCATACAAGAACCTTGGGCTTACAAGGGACAGGTGAGGGGCCTTAATGTGAGTAATAACAAAGTTATTTGGGATCCCTCACAGCAGAGACCAAGAGCGTGTGTAATGCTTAAAACAAATATTAACTATTTTTGCATTACAGAATTTTTAAGTCGGGATCTGGTGGCGGTGCAGATCGAGGCAAAGGTGAATGGAGACAACACCAGCATTGTGCTGGCCTCAGCCTACTTCCCGGAGGACGACAGCACAGTCCCTCCAGTTAACGTGCAGAAGCTAGTGGAAGAAAACAAACAGTTATATTTAATAATTGTTGGTCTCGGTTCATAAACGTAACTTCTGGTGTTCCCCAAGACAGCCTTCTTGGTCCGGTTTTGTTCCTGTTGTTCATTAATGACCTTCCTAGTGTTTTGAAGAGCTGTAAGCCGTTGATGTACGCTGATGATGTCAAACTTGTAATGCCTATCCGCTCACCCGTGGATAGGGCATGTCTTCAGGCTGATCTGAATAGTCTTGGTGACTGGTGTAATGTAAATGCCATGTCACTAAACCTACCTAAATGTAAGTTCATGTGTTTTACAAGGAAGTCCTTCCAATCCCATGATTATGTTATTGGCGACTATGTAATCAAGCAAGTTACTAATTTTATTGATTTAGGCGTTACAATGGACCCAAAACTCGATTTTAAACTTCATATTGAATCTTGCGTGAATAGCGCGAAAGGTACTTTGACTTTCGTTAAACGTTGGTCTAAAGAATTTAATGACCCATACGTTACAAAAACTCTTTTTACCACATTGGTCAGACCTACTTTGGAATATGCTTCAATAATTTGGAATCCGCGTTATCAGGTTCATTCTGACAAGCTGGAATCGGTCCAGAAACAATTTTTGCTTTTCGCTTTAAAACACTTACCATGGGATCCT
Source organism: Eurosta solidaginis (assembly GCF_040869045.1). Taxonomy (NCBI): domain Eukaryota; kingdom Metazoa; phylum Arthropoda; class Insecta; order Diptera; family Tephritidae; genus Eurosta; species Eurosta solidaginis. The sequence continues at coordinate 269,153,972 of NC_090322.1, read as the reverse complement.
TCTAAAAATCTTCCCCCCTATTGCTAATACAGCTACCTACATTGCAGTGCCGCAGGGAGATGCTGGGTGTCTTATTTATTGTTAAATTAATAAGAGGGTCAATAAATAGTCCATTTTTGCTTGGTGAAATTAAGTTTAACGTTCCTATTAGGCCATCTAGACATTTTCAATCAATTTTTGTAGCTACATGCAGGTCGAATTATGAAATGCACGAACCACTTCACTGCTTATGTCGTGATTTTAATAAACACTGTAAAAATTTAGACGTCTGCGACTCGTTTCTTGGTATTAAAAAATACCTTTTAACTACATTAAATTTGTAATTCGAAATGAAGCAAAGAACGCTAAACCGTGATATACTGCTCAACCCTCTGTTTCAAATTTGAAGTACCAGTTACTTGAAACTTGTTTGCAAAATTGCGTTGTGATCATTATTTTTTTTTATGTATGCAATCAAATTTACTCTGTATAAATTCTATTCTGTATATATTTTATCTACTATTAATTTGCTTTATTGTCAATTTCATAAATTATTATTTACTAGCTCCTTAATGAGTACATTTTAACACATTTTCAACATTTTATCTTTTGCTTACTTCTAAGTTTTTAATTGAAATTGTCAAGCGTTTAATTCAATACTGTTTAAATATTACTTTAAAATTGATGACTGCTTATGTTGTTTATATCGTGTATTACATCTGAGATTTAAGTGTCGGTATATTTGGTCTGTATAATTGTTTAATTTGTAGACTGATAAATAAATAAATAAATAAATAAAATAAAATAATACCGGAAGCCCCAATTCGTGCTATCAAAGTCGATTTATAGGTGATATTGATCCTTTGGTCTTGACCCTTTCCCATAGTATGCTTGTTAGGGCCTTATCTGTGGTACTAAAAAGGCGGGGGGATCGTTGTCGAAGTTTTCTTATAATGTGAGCAAATTTATGTTCTTCCTTCAGCTACAGCTGGAATATTTGGAATATTGCTATGCGCACATCGTCAAAATCAAATTACCTAGAATGAGAAAGAAACTAATATCAGTAAGGATAGATTAAAGTTTAATATATTTAACCCGAAAAGTGTTCTATAAATAGGGCTTCACAATTAGCTCTTTTCTGAGAGGCCAAAGGCACAAGGGACTCAAGGAGATTTCAGATAACTAGAATCAGGGGTACCCGAGGATACTTCGCTGTTGCATTCATAGAGAACACAACATTATAACAATGGATAATTGATTGATGTTACGATGGAAATTAGACGTGCTACAAAAACAAACAAATGCAGATGACTGTTTAATTCAACAACAACAACAACAACTGTTTAATTCATTATCCGAAGTTCTTGTATGGACGTGCAGTATGAAAAGTGCAAAGTACTGCTAAAACTGATTTCCCCGAGTAACCCGGGAACGAATGGATGTGACTACGCCTATCCTTATTTAGCAGCAGGATCTAGACCCAGTTCCCTGTTGGGCAGGAAAGTAAACGTTTGGTTATCTCCAAGTTGATCATATGCTATTACAGAATATACTCGTTTGCTGCATCCGACCAGTACATCCAACTTTCCCAGATTTTCTGGGCTCAGCAAGGGTATCCTCCTGAATGGTGCATTTGTTGCACGCTGCTGCCTGGCCGCTCACCCAACAACACAAGACACGACGGAACTTTCCTTGGGACACCCAAGGTCACTAACGCTTCTCATGGCTCCAGCGCGTTAGGAGGCTTAGAGTATACCCGCGGTAGGCATGCCTGCGTAAGAGGCGATTAAAATGATAACAACAGGCGATTAAAATACCAAATTGGTTCAGGGGGCTGTGTAGCGCAACCCGTTCAATGGGTTGCCAGCGCAATATATAGCTTCTCCAACCCAATTGTGAACCTCACCTACCCGTGGCGAATCCTGTTCCTTTAACAGCCGAGGCTCTGGCGACCCCTTGTGTTCCTTATGGATCTACATTTGAAGGCGCTTAGTTAGCTGACATCGCTTACTTAAACGGTTGATTCTAAAGTAAAAACCAAAACAAAATATAGGTTAGGTTGAACTGGCGGGTTCATGGCGACCTCACATAGTCCGTAGTGTTACCAGAAGTTTGTTTTAACGACCAAGCTAAAAACCATATCAACAACCCGGACATGTTATAAAATAAATCCGTCCTCTTGACAAATACCAGAAGCTTCCTAGAACTTAAGCCACTTGCTGCTTCTAGATCTGACAGCTGTCAGCTGGAGTCTTAGCCTGGCAAGCGCAGGGCACGAGCACAGAACGTAATCGATCGTTTCCTCCTCCAACCCGCACTTCCTACATCTGCTATCACTGACCAAGCCTAATTTAAAGGCATGTGACGCCAGAAGGCAGGGTCCAGTAAGAATACCCGTGTTGTTGTTGTTGTTGTTGTAGCGATTAGTTACTCCCCGAAGGCTTTGGGGTGTTATCGATGTGATGGTCCTTTGTCGGATACAGATCCGATACGCTCCGGTAACACAGCACCATTAAGGTGCTGGCCCGACCATCTCGGGAACGATTTATATGGCCACATTAAACCTTCAGGCCATACCTTCCTCCCCACCCCCAAGTTCCATGAGGAGCTTGGGGTCGCCAGAGCTTCGTCTGTTAGTGAAACGGGATTCGCCGCTCGAAGGTGAGGTTGACAATTGGGTTGGAGAAGCTATATATTGCGCTACACAACCCCTTGAATCCCAAGAATACCCGTCATGAGTCTACAGTTTAATGATGAAAATACAAGAATCAGTGTTTATGAATAACATATTTTAATTAATCTCTTACAACAACGTGATCGGTGGCTAAATCGCCATGTAGATAGTTTGGTGTTCCACCTTGTATAAACGTAGGTACTGTATGTGCTCAACCGTGCAAATGGACATAAACAGTAACATTATTCACATAAACATAGCTTGGTATTTGTGCAGCCATCAATATAGCATACATTGGTCCAGTTCGGTGTGCACCAGCCACTGGTACAAACACTTTTGAATGCATAGCTTTCATATAGATTGGATGTCCAGCAGTGCTCCGGTTGTGCCAAAATGTAATGGGCTTCTCAGTCTCTTGGTACGGCTGTATAGGTATGGGCGGGTGCAATGTATTACTAGTCTGCTCAAGATCGTATGGTACATAGATGGCTCGAAGACGCCAGAGGGGATTGGAGCCAGAGTTTTCGGACCCAGAGCCAAAATATCAGTAACTCTAAAAGCACATCCGAGCTGTTTCAAGCGGAAGTATTCGCCATAAGTTAGTGCGCTAAGCTGAACCTTCAGCGCTGATACCCCAATGAAACAATTGCCATAATCAGTCAGGCAGTCAGGCCCCACTAAAGGCATTTGCGGCGTTCGAAATAAAGTCAGCACCTGTACTTCAGTGCGTAGAAAAGCTAAATCAATTAGGAGCACACAACGTAGTACTGTTGCCCTGGGTCCTAGGCCACAGGGGAGTAGAGGGTAATGAGCAGGCGGACTTAGTGTTTAAGTTATTGCGTCCCTCCCACAAATTGTCATCCTCCCAGCAGATCCTTGCAGCGGGTGTGCGCCATACTCTCCTCTTCCGGGAAGGTATCCGGGTCCTTCTCCTGACCCCGGTCCTGAGAAATGAGTTTGCTGCGTTTGCTGGAAAAGAATCTTTTTAGGACGGTCATATATATAAGGGCCTGAAATATTTCAATGAACTTCCTAATCACATAAAAAGTAGTAATAACTTCAATACTTTTAAAAAAAGTTTATTGAAAGTTGGTGCAGGGGGTATTGGAAACATGTCCTTTTCAACCTCTCATTATATGTTGAGCTGTGCTAATCGGAATCTTCATGCATTCCGACAGCGTATTTACTAAACAAAGTTGAGGGGTGATTGGATACACGTTATTATCAATTTCCAACATCCAAAGACATGTTTAGCTGTGTTGATCGGAGACTAATACATTCCGACAGCTTAAAATACACATATAATTGAAAAATATAAGTTCCAAATTTTGTTGCCTTAAGCTGGGAGCACTGGAGGATTGTGGAACCAACGCCTCTAACACTCCTCTCATTATGGTCCACCCCTGTTGAAACAGAATGTTTCTTTGGACTCCCGTTAGAGGACATTGATGACAATTTGTGATCGGTCGCACCTATTGGATGGGGCGAAGCACTGCTACAACAACAACAGCAGGAGGACAACACGGAAAAAGAGGCAGCAACTGCATGACCCATCGATCTCGAGCCGTTCCTGCCAGTTGGCCCACAGGGGCATTTATTAGCAGAAGGGTGGGAAAAAAGAGAACACTGGCGCAATACGCCAGGCCTGAGTCAATCTAAGTTACTGTTAGGGGGTTACAGCACAACTCGATATAGGGCATTAATAGGCCTCTCAAAAAGATAACCTAAGAACCCTAACGGCTATTCTTACAAGACACTGTAGGCTGAACAGTCACATGCAAAAGCTGGGTATAATATCGAACAACACATACCGATTTTGTGATGGATCAGCAGACGGTGGACCATATCCTTCTAGATTGCGGCGTAATTTCAAGACGTAGGGCTAAGTTTATGGGCTCACCATGGCCAGAGCATTCCCACATTAAATCCCTCAAGCCAAGAACACTGCTGGGGTTCATCAAGGAAGTCGGCTAGGATGAGGTGCTGTGAAGGAGATGTGCAAGTCACTGTGCAATCCTCAATAAATTATCTATCTATCTACGTTCCGGTAACAAGCACCATTGTGGTACTAGCCTCACCATCTCGGGAACTATTGATATGACTACATTAAACCTTCTAGGGATTGAATATTATTAATGCCGGCAATGCGAAAGTCTGCTAAAATGTACCATTCTCCATGGAATTCTCGATATATAACTTTCCACGTTTGAAACAGTGATGAAAAGAGCAAAATTTACTAAAATTTTAACTGGCTGTGGGTAGTAAGGTGTTGATGTCCTCTCTTAACGCAATGTAATGACAACTGCGATGCAGGGAAAATGACAAAAATCTTGCAAAACTACTGATAATAATTAATTTTTCCTCCCCTTCTATGCAGTTCTATGCATACATACATGTGTTTTTCTCCCAAACGCTAATTAAAAAAATTAATTGGTTTTCACATGAACTTCGAACTCTGTCGTATTTGCATTCTTGAGTTGATTATCAACAAAAGCATGACAAATTATCACTAAAAAATTCATACATGTTCCTTATATATTTAATATGGTAGCCAATTTACTTACCCTTTCTGGTGCGATGATTCCTGGACAATCGGGCCTGACTAGTCGCGATTTTTTTCGCCTTAAGAGAGCGTGCTTAACGCGAACCATATCATGTTATGGCACACCTTTTGTGATGCAAAAAATCAAAGACATTTCTGCTTCTAATGCTTCTAGGATAGCAGCAGCAGCTCCCGGTGGCGCCACATAAATACCAGTTGCATGCCGATCAGTTGCCTTTTTTGCTCCGGCTACCTATTCAATTTTAATTCACGTTACATTATCTACTATTGCAATTTTAATCACTACAAATCAATATAAATTACCGAAGCAAATACTGGCATAGCAAGATGCGTAGTTCCACCCTTTTTTAGGGAAATACATCCAACCAGTTTGGTACCGTATTCCAAAGCATGTTGCTTGTAAAGTACCTTGTATCCTTGGCAAATGACACGTGAATCTGCATTTAATTGTAGATTTCCTCTGATTTTGGCATATTCTGAGCTGAATCGCAACCCAGCGGAGATGCTATATATTAGAATAATATAACATTTTTTTATTATTTAAAAATGCACATATGTACGTATGAATGAAAATCAGAAAGTAAATAATGTTGTTGTTGTAGCGATAAGGACACTCCCCGTTATAGACTTTGTTGCTCCTTTGCAGGATGCAGATCGGGTACGTTCCGGGAACCTTTAAGGTACTAGCCCGACCATATCGGGAGCGATTTAGTTGACATGAAACCTTGTAGGCCATCACGTCGATTCTATACAACTTAATATGGTAACGATTTAAAAGACGGTGCACCACCTAATTTTTATCAAAAATTATCAAACGTGGAATCAAAAGACGCGCCTCGAGCTCCGTTTTTATTATTATTTGATATTTTTAAATTGGTGGTGTCTTGTAAAACGTTACCCTTAATATTATTTTGGGCGAAGGCCGCCAACGCAAAAAGATGGTATCTGCAGCAAAATTTTTAATTTCCGTCACATGTCACAACTAAAATTAACTTAATGTTATTTTGGGCGAAGGCCGCCAACGCAAAAAGGTGTTCTCTGCAACAAAATTTTTTATTTCCGTCACATGTCACAACTAAAAGCACAAGATATTTTTCGTTGTAAACAAATATATTTTTTTCGCGTTTCAATGTTTTCCGGAATAATTAAGGAACTGTCATTTCGATGACAGCATGAAACGTCGATGTTTAGTGGAGAGCGAAAAAAGCTTTGAATGTGTGGGTGAACTGCCCTACAAGAATACTGACTATCATCCCTACAAGAATACTGACTATCATATGACTATCATCTGATTGTCAGCAATGTCAACCTAACGATCAGCGTCTCATACAAACTTTCTATCACAAACTTAAGGGGACTTGCGCAAATGTGATGTAAACAACTGTGTACGTGTGAGTTTGTGTCTCCTTCTTATACACCAACATGGCCTACTGATTAAGTATATAGCCGTACTGCTCACTCTCATTCATTTTCCTGGATCAGTGCTGACACTCTAACTATCAAAAAGTGTCATAAATGATAGTTTACTGTAGATATCAGGTTTGACTGTTATACTATCATAAATGACCATTGATATATTCCGCCAAAAATGAAACAATGATTTTTGCTTTTTATTTACTTTATTTCATTACGTTTTTAATTTTGTACGTGATAAAAGCATACGTGTTTCTTATTTGTTTAAAATAAATAGTTTTATAAGAATTCGAGTTCAGAATGTTCAATTTAAATTCAGAAAATAACAAAACATCAGAAGAGCGCTTTCCTCATGCGGAAACACATTTAAAAATGAATCACCATTAACCACTATTATTTTTCGCGTATCAATTTTTTGAGTGCGCCCCATACATTCCGACAGCTTTTGGTATTTTTTAATATTATTTTCGATTTTTTTTCTTTTAGCATGGAGCTTTGAAATGCTATCTTTTTTATTTTTTAAACTTATTTTTTATATGGTTTTCGTCGGTTGAAAATGGCGGAATTTAAAAAATAACAAAACAACCGTGATAATCATTTGATTGTCATATGACAGTCACTAGTGACAACATGATTAAGTCGGATAAACTGTTCTCGCATACATAAAATTCCGTTGAGAATTATGTATCTGTCTCACATGCATAATGGTATCTGCTGTATGTTCTTTTGTTCTGTACCAGGTGTCCGAAGATTTCCCAGTTTGAGTCCTTTTTCATGATTATAGGCTGTCGTTGGGAACATGCTGACATGCGTGAGCGAACAAAGGAACAGACATAAATTTGAGTATCAATGTTTACGTCATCGCAGGATCAGCATTGTCAATTACAAGTTTGAGTGTATTAGTAAAACTATTAGCGTTTCTTGTAGGGATTGTCAATTACAAGTTTGAGTGTATTAGTAAACCTATCAGCGTTTCTTGTAGGGTGGTTACCTCCGTCTTGTAGGGTTTTTTATAACATTTATCAATGATGCCACTCCAAACAAAAATGAATAGATCTGAAAATGGGGATTTTTGACATACATTCCGCCGATTATAGTTTCAATCATTTAATAAAATGATAGTCGTAAAATATTTATTTCCTTAAAGTTATTTTATAATAATACGACTAGTTAGAGTTAAATATAAACAAATCTAAGTAAAATTTACATTTCGATTAAATTAATTAGTCAAATATTGTAACGCATTTAACTCGCAGTGAAAACCATATATTCTTTTGAAATTTCAGTAAATCGGACGTATGATATATTATTTAACATTATTTAATGGATAGGGCTTATCCTACATGTCTGGCGTTCCAGATTCTGTGATCAAAATGGACTGTTTGCATCAGGAGTTCATATTTACAAAACCTATTTTTAGTGATAACTTTTGAATGGGAAATAATATTTACCCTCCGCCTTCGAACTAATAATACTTACACTAAAACAAGTATTTTTATCCTTTTTCCCATAATTTTTGAACGGTATTCTACAGTTGTAGGTCAAACTAAAGTTTACCAACATTTTTGGCATGTTTTTCGTTTTGGCTGGCACATTTTTTGTTCTGGCACCCGCTTCAGCTGGCGCGAGGGATTTATCTGTGATTGTTGCCATCATCAACTAAAAGATAAATCCCTCGTGAGAGCGAAAATATGAGAGCGTAAGCAAAAGATTCGTACCAATCTAATCTATGCTCACAACCCTGAATGGTTGGCGCTTCCCAAGGCAGTCGGTTCTATGTACCGGAGCGACTCGGGATTTTTCCCGACCAAGGACTGTCATTTCAGTGTGACCCCATTTAATTTCTTTCGTCCCTCCCACAAATTGTCATCCTCCCAGCAGCTCCTTGCAGCAGGACTGCTACATATTCTCTTACTCCGGGAAGGTATCGAACCCAATCCGGGTCCGTCTCCTGACCCCGGTCCTGAGAAATGGTTTTGCTGCATTTGCCAGAAAATAATCTTTTTAGGACGGTCATACTCTGTTCAGTGTGTCTCGTGCAAGGGATGGTTGCATCGGACAGGTTGTTCTGGGCTTGATCCCAAAACCCGACGTCCACGTAACTTTTATAAAAAAACAGCACTACCTCCGCGCTAAATGTCATTAGCACCCAGATAAATTGCGGTTTGAATCAATACCCCCACCATAGAACAGTACTCGTAGCGCTAGACCTATCAAAAGCCTTTGATACGGTCAACCATGGCTCATTACTGCAAGACCTGGAAGGGTCTACCCTTCCCCCATGTCTTAAAAGGTGGACCGCAAATTATCTGCGTGGTCGGCAGGCATCGGTGCAATTCAGAAACGAAACACCAAAACCAAGGAGAATTAAACAAGGGGTGCCACAGGGTGGTGTCCTATCCCCACTTTTGTTTAATTTCTACATATCTAAGCTACCTTCACCACCGGAAGGAGTCACAATCGTTTCCTACGCCGATGACTGCACAATAATGGCCACAGGCCCAGGCCCAGAGATCGATGAGCTATGCAATAAAATAAACGACTATCTCCCTGATCTCTCCAGTTTTTTCGCCTCGCGAAACCTGGCATTGTCACCGACTAAATCTTCCGCGACCTTATTTACAACATGGACGCCCCAAATGTCGACCATATTGAACATCCACGTCGATGGCACTACGCTACCGACTGTCCTACACCCCAAAATCTTGATCAGGATCTACATTTTGGTGCGCACGCAACCGCAATTGTTCCGAGAATTCAGAGCCGTAATAAAATCCTCAAATCCCTTGCTGGCAGTACCTGGGGAAAAGATAAAGAAACGCTCATGACCACATACAAAGCAATAAGCCAGTCGATTACGTGCTACGCGTCACCCATATGGTCGCCAAGCCTAAAAACTACCCACTGGAAGAAACTACAGGCCTGCCAAAATACTGCTCTCAGAATCGCCACGGGCTGTCTTCTTATGTCCCCAGAACACCATCTGCATAATGAGGCGAGAATACTCCCCATCAGGGAGAGAAATGAGATGCTGGCCAAACAGTTTCTGTTGAATACCCAGAAACCTGGGCATCCCAACAGACATCTGATTGACGAACCAGCACCGCCTAGGGGCCTAAGGAGTCATCTCCGTAAGCATTTTGAGGAAATACGGCACCTGAGAACCCAGCCGTCTGAAGCGAAAAAACACAAGCAGGCCCTTGGTGAACTCCTTTATGTCGGGAATTGCCCGGTGAATCCAGTACTTGAAGAAAAATATCCAGAACTCGCGGAAGAGGAACGAATACTCCCCAGGGAAACGCGTGTCACTCTTGCTCAACTTCGTTCTGGATACTGTAACAGGTTAAACTCTTACCTATTCAGAATCAACCCCGACATACAAAATGTATGCCCCGCTTGCAATGTGTCCCAACATGACACCAACCATCTCTTTAATTGTAATGTGGAACGAACGCCTCTAACACCCCTTTCCTTATGGTCCACCCCTGTTGAAACGCCAAGTTTCCTTGGACTCCCGCATGGTTCAATTATGTACAGGTTGGCTCATCTCATCAACTGATTTTATTTATGTCATTGCATGGTCGAAGGGATTGTCAAAAGTAGATGGCAAACTCAAAATGAAACCAACCCATTGGCAACATTTTACTTACACATACAAAAACTGCTAAGTTTTATGTTTCCATTCCATACCATTCGCACCAACACCAATACACAGATTTTGACAATTTGAACAGACATATTTTGTTGCTTTACAGATGAGCCAACCTGTATATAGTTGAACCATGGACTCCCGTTAGAGGATATTGATGACAATTTGTGATCGGTCGCGGCTATTAGGTGGGGCGAGCATTGCTACAACAACAACAACAACAACAACAACAAGGGAATAATAGATGTTTATCTAAATCAATTTTGATTTTTTCCCGTAAGAACGTGTCAGCTGATCCTTCTCTCACATGACAGAGTTGCCTGTTAAATATTTTATGTGCTATGTTTGGACCGTTTGCAGTTAATATACAAAAAGGCCTAATGATTGTTTCAAATTTTTTTGAAAAATCTCGAAATCGTTATATGAAATTGCAGGTTACAAATAAATGAACACGAAATTCTTATTCAGTATTTGTTTCTGCCATTTACACCTTGGAAAATTGTAATTGCAAAAGTTGATGTTTGCATAAGCATGCATGCAAACTGGTCAATTGCAACAGTACTTTGCTGTAAACAATATACACAGACGCACACATTGATTCCTACGGGCTTGAGGGTTCGCTCAAACGTGTTTCGTATGACAAACGTCCATACGTACGACACACGTCGATGCATAACTGACGCTTTAGATATGATACTTACTTTGTTTACAATGACAAAGAGGATAGATATATAAGAGGATAGATATATAAGAGGCGTCAATCGTCAAAAAGTAGCGAATTTGCTCGCTGGAACGAAGTAACGAATGTTGACTGAGACATAGTCGGCCAGTTGTTGCCCATTTATATTCGTATTTCATTTTACTCATTTGTGGTGTATTTTCTCGGCGGCCATTATGAATGTGGGGAAATATGCCAAAATGAAATGAGTATCCATATTTACTTGAGCTCTTTGCAGATTTTGAGTTTTTGTGTATTTGCAGCAAATTGCAGAAATTTTGCTTATTTGTTTACAAGCAAAAACCTATTCATATAACCAAAATAAGCCCTTTCATGAAATGTATGTAAATTAATCATACATTTATGAATTATCCCATCCCCTTTTGTTAATAAATTAAAATGTTAGGAAAATGTATGCAAATTGAAATATGCATGCAAATAGTGTTTTGCCAACGGAATTTGCGCACTAAGAATTTTTGTGCAAACGAAAACCATTGCATATTCATAAAACGTTAATTTAGTTATTATTTGGACTATGGGTGGGAGGGGAGGTATCTATAAAGAAATTTCCTAAAGCATTTTATATGTGTTATTCAGTACAATGATGTAAGTACCTATGTACTTGAATATTTTCAAAGGCAGGTTTGATAAGCCAAGTCAAACTTAAATACATTTGACCTGCCTCAAATCAACCCTCAAATATGTAAATAAGACCAACAATACACAAAAGCCATGTGCCTGTTGATCAGATGTTGAGCATTGTATCATTGAATATATATATATGAAAATACAAACCAAAGCAAAAAAGTACAAATGTACATACATATGTATATACATATTCAATAATACTCCAATTAAAGGCAGACATGTATAAAAACCTTGGTCGTTTTTATGCTGTGGCAGTGTCTTAAGATATTAATAAAACAACTTGCCGCTTTACGCGTTATGAAGCGACCAAATCAATTATGGCAATCCGCGTATATGGCCATGTATATGTAAATATCAATGCTCGTAGCAATTAGCCGACGAAATACAATAGGCACGAGCCAAATTATGTGTCGTCGGTGGTTAAAAGTGTTGCCGTTTATACCTTTATCAACTCACAGCTGAAAGGGGAATTTATTATAAAATTAAAATAAACGAATTTATTGCTCTTTTGCGAAATAATGTTATATTTCTTCGCAAAATTACTTTAATTTATTTCGACGCTCCCATATATTAATTTTTTTCTATGAAAATAATGTAAAATTCTTACTTTGTACTGACATGTGATAAACAAGTCAGCATATACAGTATGACGTCACAGTGCGAATTCGGGCCAGAAACGGGAAAAACACCACTCTTATGTAGCAATTGCAACACAGTTGCTGCAAATTTGGCTGCGTGACTGCGCGAACAATTTTTCGGCAGAATATGATAGGGGGTTTCAAATAGCAAATAAAAATGTCCATAAGCTGTGACAACTCGGCAATTCAGGATATGGGAAAATTATTTGCAATAATTTATATGAACAATGGATGGAAATTTTTAGATTATATTGCTAATATGTTAGTGGACATTTACTAGGCAATATCTGTGCATGTTTATTTGCATTTTTTACTACCATATTAGTACTTTCATACAGGCTTATAAATAGTTTGGTATTATTTTAAAGGAAAAGTGCGGGGTTATGAAAGTAGTTATGCTCGTCATAATGAATACCCCCAATATGCATCGAAGTTGGAATTTATAAAATCGCAAAAACTTGTCTTTTGACGATTTCATCAAATGCCATGTTGCCAAATTGCAAAATTCTATCATCAATTTGGACAAATTAAGAAGAAGCATTTATGAATGAAAAATCAAGAGGAAGCTAGTTTTCAGGATTTTGCGATTTACATACAAAACATGAGCATACATATGTACATATGTATGTGTGCTGGTGCGTATGGTTGGTTGAAGTGAATTTTGTTTTATTTTTCAACATGCGAATATACAAATATTTCTTAGCTTACATATGAACATAGATTTGTACATATGCTTGTGCGTAAGAATAATTTTTGTTGGAAGTGGTTGATTGAAACAAAGTTTGTCTTTTATTTGAACACGTGAATGTACAAACATTTGTTAGCTTATGCTTAGATCAAATTTAATTATTTTATTTATTTAATTATTTAACAAACTTTTTTACAATGTTGTTTTCAAAATTCATATACATTTATATATAAATGAACTGCTTTTAAAATCACAAGTTCAATTTATTGATAAAAGTATACTTATTTTGTTATCACTGTTATCACTCACAAAACACAACCCTTGGCTTTTGCATATTTATGACACACATAATTACATATGTACATACGTGTGCCACATGCCACACACAATGTCTGCACAAATTTCACTTCACTTCACTTATGTAGTTTTCTACACTTTTTAACCACTTCACTGCACTGAACACAATTATTATTACAATATTAAACATTTTTAACGCAATTTACCACAAATTAACACTTTATTTTAGAGATTTACACAATTTTTCACTTTTTCACTGTATTATTGTTTTCATTTTTACTTTGTTTTGGCTGCTTTGACATTTTGCAGAAGTTGCAGCCACACTCAACCAAAACTCAACTTCCACTCAGTCAATTTTTATTTCCCCACACCTCGCTGTCAAATTGCGAACAAGATGTGAAGGCAACTGGCCGACTATCTCTCGGTTAACATCGAGTAAAATTTCTTTCAGCGATCAAAAATTTCTGAAAAGAAACGAATAGCCGATTGACGTCTCTTTGGCAGGATCAGCATTGTCAATTACAAGTTTGAGTGTATTAGTAAAACTATCAGCGTTTCTTGTAGGGATTGTCAATTACAAGTTTGAGTGTATTAGTAAAACTATCAGCGTTTCTTGGAGGTAACCACCCTACTCCGTCTTGTAGGGTTTTTTATAACATTTATCAATGATGCCACTCCAAACAAAAATGAATAGATCTGAAAATGGGGATTTTTGACATACATTTCGGCGATTATAGTTTCAATCATTTAATAAAATGATAGTCGTAAAATATTTATTTCCTTAAAGTTATTTTACAATAATACGACTAGTTAGAGTTAAATATAAACAAATCTAAGTAAAATTTACATTTCGATTAAATTAATTAGTCAAATATTGTAACGCATTTAACTCGCAGTGAAAACCATATATTCTTTTGAAATTTCAGTAAATCGGACGTATGATATAATATTTAACATTATTTAATGGATAGGGCTTATCCTACATGTCTGGCGTTCCAGGTTCTGTGATCAAAATGGACTGTTTGCATCGGGAGTTCATATTTACAAAACCTATTTTTAGTGATAACTTTTGAATGGGAAATAATATTTACCCTCCGCCTTCGAACTAATAATACTTACACTAAAACAAGTATTTTTATCCTTTTTCCCATAATTTTTGAACGGTATTCTACAGTTGTAGGTCAAACTAAAGTTTACCAACATTTTTGGCATGTTTTTCGTTTTGGCTGGCACATTTTTTGTTCTGGCACCCGCTTCAGCTGGCGCGAGGGATTTATCTGTGATTGTTGCCAGCATCAACTAAAAGATAAATCCCTCGTGAGAGCGAAAATATGAGAGCGTAAGCAAAAGATTCGTATCAATCTAATCTATGCTCACAACCCTGAATGGTTGGCGCTTCCCAAGGCAGTCGGTTCTATGTACCGGAGCGACTCGGGATTTTTCCCGACCAAGGACTGTCATTTCAGTGTGACCCCATTTAATTTCTTTCGTCCCTCCCACAAATTGTCATCCTCCCAGCAGCTCCCTGCAGCAGGACTGCTACATATTCTCTTACTCCGGGAAGGTATCGAACCCAATCCGGGTCCGTCTCCTGACCCCGGTCCTGAGAAATGGTTTTGCTGCATTTGCCAGAAAATAATCTTTTTAGGACGGTCGTACTCTGTTCAGTGTGTCTCGTGCAAGGGATGGTTGCATCGGACAGGTTGTTCTGGGCTTGATCCCAAAACCCGACGTCCACGTAACTTTTATAAAAAAACATAGCACTACCTCCGCGCTAAATGTCATTAACACCCATATAAATTGCGGTTTGAATCAATACCCCCACCATAGAACAGTACTCGTAGCGCTAGACCTATCAAAAGCCTTTGATACGGTCAACCATGGCTCATTACTGCAAGACCTGGAAGGGTTTACCCTTCCCCCATGTCTTAAAAGGTGGACCGCAAATTATCTGGGTGGTCGGCAGGCATCGGTGCAATTCAGAAACGAAACATCAAAACCAAGGAGAATTAAACAAGGGGTGCCACAGGGTGGTGTCCTATCCCCACTTTTGTTTAATTTCTACATATCTAAGCTACCTTCACCACCGGAAGGAGTCACAATCGTTTCCTACGCCGATGACTGCACAATAATGGCCACAGGCCCAGGCCCAGAGATCGATGAGCTATGCAAGAAAATAAACGACTATCTCCCTGATCTCTCCAGTTTTTTCGCCTCGCGAAACCTGGCATTGTCACCGACTAAATCTTCCGCGACCTTATTTACAACATGGACGCCCCAAATGTCGACCATATTGAACATCCACGTCGATCGCACTACGCTACCGACTGTCCTACACCCCAAAATCTTGATCAGGATCTACATTTTGGTGCGCACGCAACCGCAATTGTTCCGAGAATTCAGAGCCGTAATAAAATCCTCAAATCCCTTGCTGGCAGTACCTGGGGAAAAGATAAAGAAACGCTCATGACCACATACAAAGCAATTAGCCAGCCGATTACGTGCTACGCGTCACCCATATGGTCGCCAAGCCTAAAAACTACCCACTGGAAGAAACTACAGGCCTGCCAAAATACTGCTCTCAGAATCGCCACGGGCTGTCTTCTTATGTCCCCAGAACACCATCTGCATAATGAGGCGAGAATACTCCCCATCAGGGAGAGAAATGAGATGCTGGCCAAACAGTTTCTGTTGAATACCCAGAAACCTGGGCATCCCAACAGACATCTGATTGACGAACCAGCACCGCCTAGGGGCCTAAGGAGTCATCTCCGTAAGCATTTTGAGGAAATACGGCACCTGAGAACCCAGCCGTCTGAAGCGAAAAAACACAAGCAGGCCCTTGGTGAACTCCTTTATGTCGGGAATTGCCCGGTGAATCCAGTACTTGAAGAAAAATATCCAGAACTCGCGGAAGAGGAACGCATACTCCCCAGGGAAACGCGTGTCACTCTTGCTCAACTTCGTTCTGGATACTGTAACAGGTTAAACTCTTACCTATCCAGAATCAACCCCGACATACAAAATGTATGCCCCGCCTGCAATGTGTCCCCACATGACACCAACCATCTCTTTAATTGTAATGTGGAACGAACGCCTCTAACACCCCTTTCCTTATGGTCCACCCCTGTTGAAACGCCAAGTTTCCTTGGACCCCCGCATGGTTCAATTATGTACAGGTTGGCTCATCTCATCAGCTGATTTTATTTATGTCATTGCATGGTCGAAGGGATTGTCAAAAATAGATGGCAAACTCAAAATGAAACCAACCCATTGGCAACATTTTACTTACACATACAAAAACTGCTAAGTTTTATGTTTCCATTCCATACCATTCGCACCAACACCAATACACAGATTTTGACAATTTGAACAGACATATTTTGTTGCTTTACAGATGAGCCAACCTGTATATACCCTGCAAAAACGCTCCACGTCATTTTACTAGTCATTTTACGGTCATTGTGACTTTCTGCAGCGGTTATATTCATAGTCATTTTTGCATGGGGCGATTAGGTTTTGTGACCAAATTTTCCGTTTCGTTCGTATTAATGTGATCATGCATTCCGCTCCCACCTATAGGATGTGAGCATAGTACTGTGCTGTTCACACACGTCACAATGCTCGTCAAATGGCGGTAATATTCTCCGTCATTTCACTCTACATTTTCGAGTCATTTGACAATCAATTTTACAGCGGTTTTACCATTTATATAACCGTCATATAACATGAATTTTACCTACAGATTTACTTTACCTGGAGCAACCGTATGATTAAAATATGAACCAAAAAAATTGAATTTTCAATATTTATTATTTTCAATATTATTATATATGTACATGAAATTGGAACTTATATTAATACAGTTGATATAAAAAAGAAGTAAGTACTTTAATAATAAATAAACTCGCTTAATTGGTTTTTGTTTTCCAATTGAAATCTTTTCTAAGCGAGCAGAAAATAATTTTAAGCTTTAGAAAAAACTCCAATTATTTGAATAATCTACAACTTAAAGCTTAGTAGAAATTCAGATTAGGTTTATTTTTTTTCAGATCAAGAATATTCAAGGTGTCGTGGAATCAGATTGCTGTCGTAATTGGTGAACTTAAAAATGTACGACTAGTAATTGAGTCAGACTTATTATTGTTCTAAATCTAACCATTCTAGCAATAATTCTGCAACGCTTAGCAGAAGTATTGATTGGTTTCAAATCTAATTC
This sequence comes from Eurosta solidaginis, assembly GCF_040869045.1. Lineage (NCBI taxonomy): Eukaryota > Metazoa > Arthropoda > Insecta > Diptera > Tephritidae > Eurosta > Eurosta solidaginis. The sequence goes on along the minus strand of NC_090322.1, from coordinate 269,136,486 downwards.
CAACAGCAATCGTACCACGACATACTTTATTTATTTATTTATTTATTTATATATACATGAAATTGTAACTTAAATTAATACAGTTCAAATAAAGAAAAGTAAATATTTTAATAATAAATACACTCGCTTAATTGGTTTTCGTTTTCCAATTGAAATCTTTTCCAAGCGAACAGAAAATAATTTTAAGCTTTAGAAAAAACTATAATTATTTGAATCAATTTAAATCTAAAACTTAAAGCTAATTAGAAATTCAGATTAGATTTACTCTTTTTTTTCTGATGAAGAATATTCAAAGGTGTCGTGGAAACCGATTGCTGTCGTAATTGAATTTGAAAGTAATAAAGTAAAGTAAAATATGAATTTAAAAATGTAGGACTAGTAATTGAGTAAGACTTATTATTGTTCTAAATCTAATCATTCCAGCAATAATTCTGCAACCCTTAGCAGAAATATTGATTGGTTTCAAATCTAATTCCAACAGCAATCGTAACACGACATACTTTATTGTATATGTACATGAAATTGTAACTTAAATTAATACAGTTCATATAAAAAAGAAGTACGTACTTTAATAATAACATAAACTCGCTTAATTGGGTTTCGTTTTCCAATTGAAATCGTTTCCTGTGCAAGCACATCGCTAACCTGTGTTGGCAAAAGATATGATTATACTGTCTTCGATAGATAGTCGGACGAGCCGCTACTCGGCGAAGTAGAGATGACCGTTGTGTCGGTGGCAGCAGTTGCAACAGCAGATTCTAACTTTGCACCATCCGTACAGTGTGATGAATGCTTCACTGCCTTTTCCAATTGCTTGGCGCAAGCAATTTTTGCTGTTTGTAAAGCTTTAGCTGTAATGCAAATATATAGATGGGTTAAAGTGGTTTTCGTATGTTATTCAACAACTCACCCTATACCATCATCACAGCGTTCTCATCGATTTTGAATATGTGTACTGTTTCAGTATTCAGACCCAGTTCGTTTGGTGCAATATTTTCGATTTGATGAATATGTATACTATCAGTTAGGCAGACAATTAGGTGCGTTCGATTCATTCATATACTGTGGGGAATTGAGCCGTAGACGCAATGACAGATATTTTGATTCTTTTTGAAGTGTAACATTTGTAAATAGTTGGGTTTCTCTGCTGTTCCATCACCAGTAGAGAGCTATTGAAGAAACGCTCGACCAAGATAATATATGTTGCGATTTACGCGCATAGATTTGTTCCACCTCGTCACAATTATTGATGGAGAAAATGCGAAAGCCATATTTACCATCCAATACCGAAATGGAACTGTAGAGGAAGAAACATTTATTAAAATTTAATAAAATCAAAAAATGATAGTTGTGCTAAAATGGGGTAACGTATTGTATGTTAAAGTATAGCGAAGTCTCAGCGGCTTTGTCCTGGTCAAAATTGAGTTTGAATAGGCTTTATTCTTCATTCTTAGAAACATGTACGAAGGTACCTGGTAAGATAATAAAAATCCTCAACGCTTTTTTTGCAATAACTTAAAAAAACTCATATTCAAACTTCTGCTTAACTTCTACATATCAATAGCTACCTTTACCACCAGGAGTCACTATTGCTTCTACGCCTATGCTATTGTTTCCTACACCGATGAGCTTTGTAATAAAATAAACAGCTATCTCCCCAATCTCTCCATTTTTGTCGCCTCGCGAAACCTGATATTGTAACCAACCAAATCATCGGTGATCTTATTTAAAACATGGCCGCGCCAAATGTCGACCATATGACATTACCCTACCGACTGTCTTACACCTTAAAATTTTGGGTGTGACTTTCATCAGGACCTACATTTTGGTGAGCACGCAGCCGCAATTGTTCCGAGAATTCAGAGCCGTACCAAAATCCTCAAATCCCTCGCTGGCAGTACCTGGGGAAAGGATAAAGAAACGCTCATGACTACACACAAAGCAATTAGCCAGCCGATTAAGTGCTATGCGTCACCCATATGGTCGCCAAGCCTAAAAATTACCCACTGGAAGAAGCTACAGGCCTGCCAAAATACTGCTCTCAGAATTGCCACGGGCTGTCTTCTTATGTCCGTAGAACACCATCTGCATAATGAGGCGAGAATACTCCCCATCAGGGAGAGAAATGAGATGCTGACCAAACAGTTCCTGTACCCAGAAACCTGAGCATCCCAATAGACATCTGATTGGTCAACCAGCACCGCCTAGGGGCCTAAGGAGTCATCTCCGTAAGCATTTTGAGGAAATACGGCTCCTGAGAACCCAGCCGTATGAAGCGAAAAAACACAAGCAAGTCCTTGGTGAACTCCATAAACAAGCGTCGGACCTTTATGCTAGGAATTGCCCGGTGAATCCAGTACTCAAAGAAAAGTATCCAAACCTCGCGGAAGAGGAACGCATACTCCCCAGAGAAAAGCGAGTCACTCTAGCTCAACTTCGTTCTGGATACTGTAACAGGTTAAACTCTTACCTATCCAGAATCAACCCCGACATACAAAATCTGCTAGCACTGACCAAGCCTAATTTAAAGGCATGTGACGCCAGAAAGCAGTGACCAGTCAGAATACCAGTCATGAGTCTACAGGCCTTCCCTTTTTAATGATATAAGTAACTTTGTTTGTCTAAGGTTGTAAGACCTACACATATTCTTCGACACTTTACAGCCCCGTGCTTGGATCCGCGCCTTTCCTGCTGGTAGATCATGTGTACCTCTCGCATTCTCTTAATCAGGCAATTAAAATATAAAGGTAATTCTTTACTTTAGCGCCCAATAATGTAAGTCATGAATAAAATAACTTCTGAAACAGGTAGAACAAGTAAGGGTGTCTAAGTTCGGGTGTAACCGAACATGAGCTTCATTTGTACATTTCATTTCAGATGAATTACTTTTCTACATAATTTTAATTAGTTCTTGACGAGCCTTAATGTAAACGGTTTACTTGAGCTGGCCGGTCAAAGCACTTCATATAGGGTGTATGTGTCCGCAATGTTACCAGAATCGGTGTGATGACCAAACGGAAAAGCCCGATTGGCAAATACTAGAAGTTTTCAAGGTAACAACTAAAATCCTGCCTCTAAGTCTGATAACTATGCTTCCTCGAGGGAACGGAGCCTTAGCTACGCGCGCAAGAAACGAACGCATGCACTAAGCATGAAACCCCCGGAGGGAATGTCCTCGTAAACACTCGCCTCATGAGCCTCAAGTCTTCTTTCTTCAGAGGCAAGAGCAACTTTGTTAGTCTAATATGATAAGGAGTGCAAATGCCTGATTTGAAGGCCTTCTTACATGAGTTAAGAAATCTATTCATTTAAAAAGTTAAGAAAATGGAGAGGAAAAAGGTAAGAATATTTTTGTTAAGTCCTGATGTGTGTCATGCGTTAAGGGGCCGAATAGTCACCGATAGAATACGATAAGGAAAATTACCTTCAATCACACGTTCACATCGTGCCGAACACGAACAAAGTAGTAGGAGCACGTACATATAGCTCATTTATTTCAATAGTGTCATAACTCAAAAAACATGACTTTTGAGTTAATAACATATAAACGTACCCAATATCATAATCTATGTTGTATAAAAAAATCTTTGTGATCAGTTAAAACTTTACCACTATAGCACAATGAAAATAAGCCTTTATATGGGCAACATATGGCAGTTAAAATCTTTGAATGGCTCTCCTGGAAAATTGTGTTTTTGGAATTATGACACCATTGAAGTAAATGAGCGATATGTTATTATGCGAACCCATATTTTTACGTAAAAGTCCAACGATCACGGATGTTACGGCTTTATTTGAGGTTGTTGTTGTATTAACGGTAAAGACACCCCCAAAGGTTTGCAGCAGCTTTAACTCCGACGTCGGCAGTATGACATCATCCATGACATCATAATAAAAAATTTGGGTAATTCTTTACTTTAGCTCACAACTGCTAAAACTCGTCTAAAAATATCGGGAGAGGTGTCAAAAGACGCGCTTTGGACCCAGGATCACGAATCTGAAAGCGGAAATTGGAGATATTTGCAAACAAAATTAAAAATTTTCATGTGGATATTGTAATTTTGATGATTTTGTGGTACCCACAAGAAAAACTGGGTAAAAGTGTTTTGCGCGGATATAGTTTGGGTCTCCAAACCGGTGTTGGACCCACCCAGGGTAATTTTTTATAAGCGCGGCCGAAGGCCACCAATGCAGAAAGCTGTTCTGCACAAAAATACTATGGATCCCACCTCCGGTTTCGGAGCGCTCCGTGGCCATTTTGCGGTTTTTTGAAATATCTTGTGACAGAAATTAAATTCTTAATTTCCACTCTCGGATTCGTGGTCCAGGGATCAAAACGCGTCTTTTGAACCCTCTCCCGATATTTTTGACAGTTGTGAGCTAAAGTAAAGAATTACCAAAATTTGTATAACAATTATTATCTGGTTTATTTTTGTTGATACCTTTTCACATTTTTCCATGTCACGACACGCCATATAAATTGTGGCTCCACATTTAGCTAGTTCCCCGGCTGTCTCCTTTCATATGATGGTATTTGCTCTAGTAATAAGAACAACTTTCCCTAACGCCGTCGTACTCTTTCGATACTTCCCACCTTGCATATAGGATCTACACAGAGACAAATGGTATTAGTTCATAGAGCTTATTTTTAAATATTTAAAATGTGCGTATTCATGATTACCTGATAAACCACAAGGCGGCGGCTGCAGTCAGTAGCCAAGCAATAGTTATTTGCTCCAATATGCCAATCATCCTGAAATCTTCATTATTACCGAATTTTCATCGGCGCTGCGCTTTTTAGCATCTTCTTTAACCATATCCTTGTTCTCGCTATGTATGTACTTAAATAGTGTGCTGTCAGGATCGGATGCTGTTTTATCCCACATTTTTTCCAAAGCCTTAAAACTTTCATCAGACGTACGTTTATTATTATAAGGAATCCTCTTTATAGTGTTTGCATTGTTGGATTTATATTCATCCTCCATTTCAAATATTTTGTTCATTGCATTTCCGCTAACAGCAACGTTACTCTCGTGTTGATCCACATTCGCTACACGAGGACCTGCGCGTGCTTCTAGCAAAGTTTGTAGATCCTCCTCTAAATCCAAGCTAAAGCGTTGGCAAGATACCGGCTCTTTAGCAGGCGTTGTAGCCTTTCTAAATGTGTTCGTGAATCGAGAAAAAAATGTTGAAGATATTGTTTGTATTAATTTTTAATAATAGGTATATATTACCCATGCTAAAGTGATTTATCTTTTTAAAAGTAAAGTAATAAAGTTCTACAAGCTAGTAGCTACTTTTTAGTAAAAGATTTGGAAAATTTTCAAATTCTTATATATTAAGCCAATTTACTCTACAGTATTTAAAACATCCATCTCCATGCTCACTCGAATGGCTCATCATAAACAAGCATGCAATTTTAATGATATATTTATAAGCATTTACCGTTGCATGACAAGTAATTTCTTGACTTTTGCACGTCAAGCTTTATTTGCTTGAAATTTTTCCAATCCAGACATTTGTATTCAGGAAAATTGAAAAAGAGCAACAAACATCCAAGTTATATTTTGTTGAACCACAGCAGACAAGGCGCGGTAATCTTCCAGGGTTTTCGTTACGAAATATCTTTTCCAGATAAGCTTATACCACTTGAGCACGCTACGTTGTGTTATTATTTTATCCAATAGTTTCTTAATGGTTGCCCCATCATTTGAAATTGTGGCCTTGCCACTGGAATCAAGAATATGCTTGTCCATATTACATGAACCCAATATAGTGCGTACAGCGTCCACAATTGAATGCGAGGTATTGATGTTGGATATGATGAATATTTTTTACATAAAAACTCATGTACCCAATACAAGTTCAGGCATACCGCCGATAACACACCTTTTAAACGACGTTGTGTGTCCAAATCACTTAGCGGTTCTTCTTCTATGATTTGAAGCAATTCTTCAACAAACGTTGGATCATGTATGGGATGCGACCAAAGTGGACCGCCCATCTATATTTGGGAATATAAGAAACAATTTGGTGTGAACAATTGGTGTCAGTTAACCCTCTGAAAAAGCGACTGACGCGCCTTTTTGAACGGACATAACCGTTTAAACGGTTAAGCACCAATTAAGTAAGAAGGAAATAATTTGATTTATTCGAGTTTAAATACTTAAGTGGGATAGTTGAAACTTACATGATGTTTATCACCGCAATACGCACAATTTGTATTAACATTTGGTCCAGTTGGTATACCGAATTTTACTTCCGCATTGCCTTTATCTGAGATCTTGCTTTTTACAATACCCATAGGCTGTAGCGTATAGGTATCACAACCAGTGCATTGAAATACCATTCATTGTTTGCTGTGTTTATAATATAAAGATATGGTAAGTAATGGATTGTGGTAAAAGGCCAAAATGCTGTATACCAACCTCATGCATACGCACAAATACGCGTATATAAAAATTGGCAGAAATGCTCAAAAGTGGCTCAATATATTTTCCATAACGATTAGAGTGCGTTTCAATGCAATGCAATAGTATACGCAATCCCATCTCATGGCAGCATTTCATACGCAAAGGCACAGAACTATATTTGGCATTGCAGGCTTCAGGCGTATTGCCTGCCAGCACAGCCATATCATTCGCAGTTACAAGTAATGAACCCCCACTCGTCAGTGAATGTATAGCGCCATCCAGAAAGCGATTCGGACAACCATAAGGATCTAGGTCTCTAACATCGAAACGCTTCTCATATGAAGTTGAAAGGTACATGAGAGTCCTATTGCGAATTTTATTATTGATTATTACAGTTAAATCACTAGCTATTGATTCGTATATCAAACCTACATTGCATCCCCTTCGCTTGGCACAATTAAATGTTCCACTCCATTGTGTCGCATATTTACGCTAATGGATTCTACTGCCACCTTAGATAGATCATTTGCAACAATTTCACGCACGTCTGGTACTTCTTTTGCATAACTTATGCTACGTAAACCTGTTGCAGCAAGCGCTTCCAATATTCGCAGTCCACCGTCGTATTTTACACCACCAGCCGTGTATGGTTTCTTGTCATTAGCATTGCTTGCTTTCCTTTGTATTTTGTGGATTTTTATGCGCCGCCGCTTCCCGCTCTCTTATCAGCCGCTTTGTGTATACATTAAGTACTGAAATACTTAAATCACGATTAAATTCTTGTACTGGATTGTAGAATACGGCCCCGCCGGCAATAATTTCTGTAGTGCTTTCTTTGATCACACGTTCGGGTGCTTTGTCGTTCGTAGCGATCTGTTAATTCATAAAATTTAGGGCGATTTTGTTAATAACGTGAAACATATATTTACCTTATTTTCAGATATTTCCTCAACTTCCATTTTGGCTTTAAACTGCTGTGCATCCCAGTTTTTGTTATCAGCTGTTCGGTGGTGGCATACACTGGCTGCTGCTTTCGTTGAACAGTGAATCGTGAAACTGTTTCAACAGAGGAAATATTTAAACATTACAGATGCACAACATGTTTTTTTATAAATCAACGATGATAGCCAGCCTTGGGAGGTTGTTGCTGCTATCTTGGCCTTGCATTACCCGGTTGCTGTTGTGGTATATACCTTGGTATAACTGGATGTGGCGTCATTGCCCCACCTGGTCCAGTTGATGCGGATCACGAACAACAACCACCACGACCTGCACTGTTTGGGTTCACTTTGCTGCTGCAAACACACCTCCGTCACAATAATTAATGGAGACCATGGAGGGGTATCTCAACAAGAGAGGCTATTTTATTGCACACATAGCCGTTTTTTTACACCGAATTTTCTAATCTTTTTTTTTTCAATTTTGGATAATAAATCTTAATGGTAACAAGAATTTTTTTCTTGTATGTATGTGGAAATCAAAATTTACTATTCTGCATTAAAATTGCTCACGATTATTTATACTATGCAATTACATATTTCACTTTCTTTCTTTATAAACATGCACACATTGATATGAGTTTTTTTTGCTAAAACACACTTTAGTAGACCAAAAAATATTAAAGAATCCGTATATTAATTTCTGCAAAATGTAAATCACACAAATTGAAAATATTGTCCACTTTTCTGCAGAATTAGAAATGGCGGATTTTTTGCACGCAAAAATGACGTATTTTGCTATCCCTAAGAAAATAATAGGTGCGAGAGAGCACGATATATTGTGGGAAAGCAAAATTTGTCAGCATGCTATTTCATTTGCACAATTTTTCATTCCAAATCGTCACCCCTGTCAAAAATTCGTGTGGCTGTGTGCGTTTTTGGTCACACGATTTTTGCAGGGTAGTTGAACCATGGACTCCCGTTAGAGGATATTGATGACAATTTGTGATCGGTCGCGGCTATTAGGTGGGGCGAGCATTGCTACAACAACAACAACAACAACAAGGGAATAATAGATGTTTATCTAAATCAATTTTGATTTTTTCCCGTAAGAACGTGTCAGCTGATCCTTCTCTCACATGACAGAGTTGCCTGTTAAATATTTTATGTGCTATGTTTGGACCGTTTGCAGTTAATATACAAAAAGGCCTAATGATTGTTTCAAATTTTTTTGAAAAATCTCGAAATCGTTATATGAAATTGCAGGTTACAAATAAATGAACACGAAATTCTTATTCAGTATTTGTTTCTGCCATTTACACCTTGGAAAATTGTAATTGCAAAAGTTGATGTTTGCATAAGCATGCATGCAAACTGGTCAATTGCAACAGTACTTTGCTGTAAACAATATACACAGACGCACACATTGATTCCTACGGGCTTGAGGGTTCGCTCAAACGTGTTTCGTATGACAAACGTCCATACGTACGACACACGTCGATGCATAACTGACGCTTTAGATATGATACTTACTTTGTTTACAATGACAAAGAGGATAGATATATAAGAGGATAGATATATAAGAGGCGTCAATCGTCAAAAAGTAGCGAATTTGCTCGCTGGAACGAAGTAACGAATGTTGACTGAGACATAGTCGGCCAGTTGTTGCCCATTTATATTCGTATTTCATTTTACTCATTTGTGGTGTATTTTCTCGGCGGCCATTATGAATGTGGGGAAATATGCCAAAATGAAATGAGTATCCATATTTACTTGAGCTCTTTGCAGATTTTGAGTTTTTGTGTATTTGCAGCAAATTGCAGAAATTTTGCTTATTTGTTTACAAGCAAAAACCTATTCATATAACCAAAATAAGCCCTTTCATGAAATGTATGTAAATTAATCATACATTTATGAATTATCCCATCCCCTTTTGTTAATAAATTAAAATGTTAGGAAAATGTATGCAAATTGAAATATGCATGCAAATAGTGTTTTGCCAACGGAATTTGCGCACTAAGAATTTTTGTGCAAACGAAAACCATTGCATATTCATAAAACGTTAATTTAGTTATTATTTGGACTATGGGTGGGAGGGGAGGTATCTATAAAGAAATTTCCTAAAGCATTTTATATGTGTTATTCAGTACAATGATGTAAGTACCTATGTACTTGAATATTTTCAAAGGCAGGTTTGATAAGCCAAGTCAAACTTAAATACATTTGACCTGCCTCAAATCAACCCTCAAATATGTAAATAAGACCAACAATACACAAAAGCCATGTGCCTGTTGATCAGATGTTGAGCATTGTATCATTGAATATATATATATGAAAATACAAACCAAAGCAAAAAAGTACAAATGTACATACATATGTATATACATATTCAATAATACTCCAATTAAAGGCAGACATGTATAAAAACCTTGGTCGCTTTTATGCTGTGGCAGTGTCTTAAGATATTAATAAAACAACTTGCCGCTTTACGCGTTATGAAGCGACCAAATCAATTATGGCAATCCGCGTATATGGCCATGTATATGTAAATATCAATGCTCGTAGCAATTAGCCGACGAAATACAATAGGCACGAGCCAAATTATGTGTCGTCGGTGGTTAAAAGTGTTGCCGTTTATACCTTTATCAACTCACAGCTGAAAGGGGAATTTATTATAAAATTAAAATAAACGAATTTATTGCTCTTTTGCGAAATAATGTTATATTTCTTCGCAAAATTACTTTAATTTATTTCGACGCTCCCATATATTAATTTTTTTCTATGAAAATAATGTAAAATTCTTACTTTGTACTGACATGTGATAAACAAGTCAGCATATACAGTATGACGTCACAGTGCGAATTCGGGCCAGAAACGGGTAAAACACCACTCTTATGTAGCAATTGCAACACAGTTGCTGCAAATTTGGCTGCGTGACTGCGCGAACAATTTTTCGGCAGAATATGATAGGGGGTTTCAAATAGCAAATAAAAATGTCCATAAGCTGTGACAACTCGGCAATTCAGGATATGGGAAAATTATTTGCAATAATTTATATGAACAATGGATGGAAATTTTTAGATTATATTGCTAATATGTTAGTGGACATTTACTAGGCAATATCTGTGCATGTTTATTTGCATTTTTTACTACCATATTAGTACTTTCATACAGGCTTATAAATAGTTTGGTATTATTTTAAAGGAAAAGTGCGGGGTTATGAAAGTAGTTATGCTCGTCATAATGAATACCCCCAATATGCATCGAAGTTGGAATTTATAAAATCGCAAAAACTTGTCTTTTGACGATTTCATCAAATGCCATGTTGCCAAATTGCAAAATTCTATCATCAATTTGGACAAATTAAGAAGAAGCATTTATGAATGAAAAATCAAGAGGAAGCTAGTTTTCAGGATTTTGCGATTTACATACAAAACATGAGCATACATATGTACATATGTATGTGTGCTGGTGCGTATGGTTGGTTGAAGTGAATTTTGTTTTATTTTTCAACATGCGAATATACAAATATTTCTTAGCTTACATATGAACATAGATTTGTACATATGCTTGTGCGTAAGAATAATTTTTGTTGGAAGTGGTTGATTGAAACAAAGTTTGTCTTTTATTTGAACACGTGAATGTACAAACATTTGTTAGCTTATGCTTAGATCAAATTTAATTATTTTATTTATTTAATTATTTAACAAACTTTTTTACAATGTTGTTTTCAAAATTCATATACATTTATATATAAATGAACTGCTTTTAAAATCACAAGTTCAATTTATTGATAAAAGTATACTTATTTTGTTATCACTGTTATCACTCACAAAACACAACCCTTGGCTTTTGCATATTTATGACACACATAATTACATATGTACATACGTGTGCCACATGCCACACACAATGTCTGCACAAATTTCACTTCACTTCACTTATGTAGTTTTCTACACTTTTTAACCACTTCACTGCACTGAACACAATTATTATTACAATATTAAACATTTTTAACGCAATTTACCACAAATTAACACTTTATTTTAGAGATTTACACAATTTTTCACTTTTTCACTGTATTATTGTTTTCATTTTTACTTTGTTTTGGCTGCTTTGACATTTTGCAGAAGTTGCAGCCACACTCAACCAAAACTCAACTTCCACTCAGTCAATTTTTATTTCCCCACACCTCGCTGTCAAATTGCGAACAAGATGTGAAGGCAACTGGCCGACTATCTCTCGGTTAACATCGAGTAAAATTTCTTTCAGCGATCAAAAATTTCTGAAAAGAAACGAATAGCCGATTGACGTCTCTTTGGCAGGATCAGCATTGTCAATTACAAGTTTGAGTGTATTAGTAAAACTATCAGCGTTTCTTGTAGGGATTGTCAATTACAAGTTTGAGTGTATTAGTAAAACTATCAGCGTTTCTTGGAGGTAACCACCCTACTCCGTCTTGTAGGGTTTTTTATAACATTTATCAATGATGCCACTCCAAACAAAAATGAATAGATCTGAAAATGGGGATTTTTGACATACATTTCGGCGATTATAGTTTCAATCATTTAATAAAATGATAGTCGTAAAATATTTATTTCCTTAAAGTTATTTTACAATAATACGACTAGTTAGAGTTAAATATAAACAAATCTAAGTAAAATTTACATTTCGATTAAATTAATTAGTCAAATATTGTAACGCATTTAACTCGCAGTGAAAACCATATATTCTTTTGAAATTTCAGTAAATCGGACGTATGATATAATATTTAACATTATTTAATGGATAGGGCTTATCCTACATGTCTGGCGTTCCAGGTTCTGTGATCAAAATGGACTGTTTGCATCGGGAGTTCATATTTACAAAACCTATTTTTAGTGATAACTTTTGAATGGGAAATAATATTTACCCTCCGCCTTCGAACTAATAATACTTACACTAAAACAAGTATTTTTATCCTTTTTCCCATAATTTTTGAACGGTATTGTACAGTTGTAGGTCAAACTAAAGTTTACCAACATTTTTGGCATGTTTTTCGTTTTGGCTGGCACATTTTTTGTTCTGGCACCCGCTTCAGCTGGCGCGAGGGATTTATCTGTGATTGTTGCCAGCATCAACTAAAAGATAAATCCCTCGTGAGAGCGAAAATATGAGAGCGTAAGCAAAAGATTCGTATCAATCTAATCTATGCTCACAACCCTGAATGGTTGGCGCTTCCCAAGGCAGTCGGTTCTATGTACCGGAGCGACTCGGGATTTTTCCCGACCAAGGACTGTCATTTCAGTGTGACCCCATTTAATTTCTTTCGTCCCTCCCACAAATTGTCATCCTCCCAGCAGCTCCCTGCAGCAGGACTGCTACATATTCTCTTACTCCGGGAAGGTATCGAACCCAATCCGGGTCCGTCTCCTGACCCCGGTCCTGAGAAATGGTTTTGCTGCATTTGCCAGAAAATAATCTTTTTAGGACGGTCGTACTCTGTTCAGTGTGTCTCGTGCAAGGGATGGTTGCATCGGACAGGTTGTTCTGGGCTTGATCCCAAAACCCGACGTCCACGTAACTTTTATAAAAAAACATAGCACTACCTCCGCGCTAAATGTCATTAACACCCATATAAATTGCGGTTTGAATCAATACCCCCACCATAGAACAGTACTCGTAGCGCTAGACCTATCAAAAGCCTTTGATACGGTCAACCATGGCTCATTACTGCAAGACCTGGAAGGGTCTACCCTTCCCCCATGTCTTAAAAGGTGGACCGCAAATTATCTGGGTGGTCGGCAGGCATCGGTGCAATTCAGAAACGAAACATCAAAACCAAGGAGAATTAAACAAGGGGTGCCACAGGGTGGTGTCCTATCCCCACTTTTGTTTAATTTCTACATATCTAAGCTACCTTCACCACCGGAAGGAGTCACAATCGTTTCCTACGCCGATGACTGCACAATAATGGCCACAGGCCCAGGCCCAGAGATCGATGAGCTATGCAAGAAAATAAACGACTATCTCCCTGATCTCTCCAGTTTTTTCGCCTCGCGAAACCTGGCATTGTCACCGACTAAATCTTCCGCGACCTTATTTACAACATGGACGCCCCAAATGTCGACCATATTGAACATCCACGTCGATCGCACTACGCTACCGACTGTCCTACACCCCAAAATCTTGATCAGGATCTACATTTTGGTGCGCACGCAACCGCAATTGTTCCGAGAATTCAGAGCCGTAATAAAATCCTCAAATCCCTTGCTGGCAGTACCTGGGGAAAAGATAAAGAAACGCTCATGACCACATACAAAGCAATTAGCCAGCCGATTACGTGCTACGCGTCACCCATATGGTCGCCAAGCCTAAAAACTACCCACTGGAAGAAACTACAGGCCTGCCAAAATACTGCTCTCAGAATCGCCACGGGCTGTCTTCTTATGTCCCCAGAACACCATCTGCATAATGAGGCGAGAATACTCCCCATCAGGGAGAGAAATGAGATGCTGGCCAAACAGTTTCTGTTGAATACCCAGAAACCTGGGCATCCCAACAGACATCTGATTGACGAACCAGCACCGCCTAGGGGCCTAAGGAGTCATCTCCGTAAGCATTTTGAGGAAATACGGCACCTGAGAACCCAGCCGTCTGAAGCGAAAAAACACAAGCAGGCCCTTGGTGAACTCCTTTATGTCGGGAATTGCCCGGTGAATCCAGTACTTGAAGAAAAATATCCAGAACTCGCGGAAGAGGAACGCATACTCCCCAGGGAAACGCGTGTCACTCTTGCTCAACTTCGTTCTGGATACTGTAACAGGTTAAACTCTTACCTATCCAGAATCAACCCCGACATACAAAATGTATGCCCCGCCTGCAATGTGTCCCCACATGACACCAACCATCTCTTTAATTGTAATGTGGAACGAACGCCTCTAACACCCCTTTCCTTATGGTCCACCCCTGTTGAAACGCCAAGTTTCCTTGGACCCCCGCATGGTTCAATTATGTACAGGTTGGCTCATCTCATCAGCTGATTTTATTTATGTCATTGCATGGTCGAAGGGATTGTCAAAAATAGATGGCAAACTCAAAATGAAACCAACCCATTGGCAACATTTTACTTACACATACAAAAACTGCTAAGTTTTATGTTTCCATTCCATACCATTCGCACCAACACCAATACACAGATTTTGACAATTTGAACAGACATATTTTGTTGCTTTACAGATGAGCCAACCTGTATATAGTTGAACCATGGACTCCCGTTAGAGGATATTGATGACAATTTGTGATCGGTCGCGGCTATTAGGTGGGGCGAGCATTGCTACAACAACAACAACAACAAGGGAATAATAGATGTTTATCTAAATCAATTTTCATTTTTTCCCGTAAGAACGTGTCAGCTGATCCCTCTCTCACATGACAGAGTTGCCTGTTAAATATTTTATGTGCTATGTTTGGACCGTTTGCAGTTAATATACAAAAAGGCCTAATGATTGTTTCAAATTTTTTTGAAAAATCTCGAAATCGTTATATGAAATTGCAGGTTACAAATAAATGAACACGAAATTCTTATTCAGTATTTGTTTCTGCCATTTACACCTTGGAAAATTGTAATTGCAAAAGTTGATGTTTGCATAAGCATGCATGCAAACTGGTCAATTGCAACAGTACTTTGCTGTAAACAATATACACAGACGCACACATTGATTCCTACGGGCTTGAGGGTCGCTCAAACGTGTTTCGTATGACAAACGTCCATACGTACGACGCACGTCGATGCATAACTGACGCTTTAGATATGATACTTACTTTGTTTACAATGATACCCACCGTTGAGTGTAAAGCCCCCATTAGTGATACATAGCATATACTTGACTTGACTTGGCGTAAACTTGGCAACTTAGCCACGATTATACTCCACTTGGCGCATAAAATCTGGCATCATAATCAGCGTTGAAATTTATTTTTAAATAAATGTCAATTTGTATGACAAAATGTCAAAATGAAATGGAAACAAACAAATGGCATCTCAAAATGTAAACGTCACTTAGAACTTACATAGAAAATCAAAATTCAACAGACTTCTAAGTCAAGTTAAGTTTTGTGTAATCAGTAACATGCAATGTTAATTTAACAGAACTGTAAGTGACAGTTCGCAAGCCAAGACAAGTCTATGCTAAGTATCAGTAATGGAGCCTTAATAAAAATACTCAACGGTGCGTTCAGAAAACTGTCACTGAACGATTGATCAACACCTGTGTTCACTGAAAGCGCCCAATGACTCATTCGCCATTTTTATTTTTCTCCATTTGTCTTTCTTGTGTATACCTGCAGACGGAAATTTAAAACTAATAAAAATGGTGAGAATTAAAAGTTATAATAATGTAAAGCTAATAAAAAAAAAGTATTTTGTTGCGCGAAAGAAATATGTGTTCCAACGTACATTGAGTTTTAGACACAATACTGAATAAACAATCGAAAATTACGCCGGGTGTTTTCCCCAAAATGGCAGAAGCATAGCGTAAGGTTTCGCAAATGGGTGCACAGAATGCACGTGTCGAAACTCGGAGTTTATTAATTTCTATGAAATTTTGTATAAAACATTAAGACAAATAGCACTTACCACTTTAGTCTAGTTGAGGGGTCGACTGCTAATACGCTACCAAAAATATCGAGTGAGGTGTCAAAAGACGCGTTTTAATCTCGAGAACAATAATCCGAAGGCGGAAAAGAAAAATTTTATCTCTGTCCGGAGATATTTGCCGTTGAAGTTGGCGATTTCCATGTGGTTGTTGTTGTGTTTGTACCCACAAAAAAAAATTGTGCATCACCGTGGCGGTAGCCACGGTTATACCACACACCCGGACCTGGCATGGCGTAGCCCAGGGTTATTTTTTATAAGCGCGGCCGAAGGCCGCCAACGCAGAAAGGTGTTCTGCGCAAAAATACTACGGATCCGATCCCCGGTTTCGGAGGTACCCGCGGGTCTTTTTTCGGTTTTTCGTTAATATAATAAAATTTTTCTTTTCCGCCTTCGGATTATTGTTCTCGAGATTAATACGCGTCTTTTGATACCTCACTCGAAGATCTTGGTCAAACTTTGGGGTGGGGCCACTAAACTGCACTACTACCATATTTTTAGATTTTTATCAAAATAAGAATGTAGAATAGACTCGATACACAGTATTAATAAAAAAAGTAAAAGTCTATATTAAATTTAAATTTTCATCAAATATTTTGATTCGATTGCGTTTCTGTGGGATACACAAAACCCAAGGCCGACAAAATTTAGGTTAACTCTATGGCTTTGTATTTTAGTGGATTGGTGCAGTAAAATTTTTGAACTTTTTTATTTTTTTCTGTTCACAGGAAATGTCTTTAAATCCCGTGCGTGTGCTGAAGAGCGAAGCACAAGAGGAGAAAGCTGAAATGGCGCGATTGTCTTCGTTCATTGGTGCTATTGCGATTGGAGATTTGGTTAAAAGCACATTGGGACCTAAAGGAATGGATAAAATTTTGGTAGCACATGGCCGTAATGCTGGTCAAGTTGAAGTTACAAATGATGGGGCAACCATATTACGAGCTGTGGGGGTTGATAATCCGGCTGCAAAAATATTGGTTGACATGTCTCGTGTTCAAGATGAAGAAGTTGGAGATGGAACAACTTCGGTAACTGTGCTAGCAGCAGAACTTTTACGTGAAGCTGAAAAATTAGTCGAACAAAAATTACATCCACAAATAATCATTGCTGGATGGCGTTTGGCAACTCAAGTTGCACTTGATGCGCTTACGCAAGCTTCTCAAGATAACTCTGGTAATGATGAAAAGTTTAAAGAAGACTTATTGAATATCGCCCGTACGACATTGTCATCAAAAATTTTACATCAGCATAAAGAATTCTTTTCAAAACTTGCGGTCGACGCAGTGTTGAGACTAAAAGGCTCTGGCGAATTGCATGCAATTCAAATAATCAAAAAAACTGGCGGTACATTGGATGACTCGTTTTTAGATGAAGGTTTTCTTTTAGATAAGAAACCTGGTGTGCATCAACCACAACGGGTAAAATTATTTTATGAAAAGTTGATTTTATATATATATGCCACAGTATTATATACGTATGTAAAAGTTACACGGTAATATTCTAAGCATTAACGCGTTAAGATGGTTGTGAAGTATGTACCAATATTAAGCCATATCACAGCCATTTTGACGAGTTTGATGCTCGGGCCAAACAACGTGCTTAATTTTTAATTTTTTGTATTATAGCATATTTCCACTTTAGCTGATTTAGACATCTGAAAGGATTGGACGTTAAATCTTGCAATTTAATACGATTGTTCCAAACTTAGTAAAGATCCCTTTCAATAACACTAAGTAAAAATGAACGTGAAACCTGATATATTTTACCAAAATGTTAGACATTTAAACAACAAATTAACTCAACTGTTTTTAAAATTATTTAAGTTGCAATATTATTGCTTTTGCCGAAACTTGGTTGATACCTCATGTCTTTAATTAGGGATTCTCTGTAAATATATAGAAATGACCTCCTGAACAGAATTGGAAGTAGAGTTCTGCTTGCTGTACACTCTTCAAAAACACTTGAAGAGGTTTGCGTATTTGCCATTGATACAATTAAGTTCTCGGGCGTACACATTCAGCTAGTAAATAGTCACAAGATACTTTGCCCGGAACTTTATCCCAGGATCATCGGTGTGGTAGGCGGAGCACACGTTCTGCATTAGATATTAAGTTAAATATCTATAAAGAACTACAAAAACTAGAGTGTAAAATTTTGTGTAAATTCAAACGTTTCTAAGAAAATATGCAAGGAAAACTTCCGTTGTATAATTTGCACCTTAGATAACTAAACTTAGTATGTACTTAAAAGTTAACATTCTGCATGTACTCATCGCACTATTTAATGACTTTAACACTCAGATTGAAAAGGCGAAAATTCTTATTGCAAATACACCCATGGACACAGACAAGATTAAAGTATTTGGCAGCACGATCAAGGTTGACTCACTGGCCAAGATAGCCGACCTTGAACTTGCAGAAAAGGAAAAAATGAAGGACAAAGTTCAAAAAATCCTGAGTCATAACTGCAATGTATTTATAAACCGGCAGCTTATATACAACTATCCCGAACAATTATTCGCCGATGCAGGTGTAATGGCGATTGAACATGCCGACTTTGATGGAATTGAACGTTTGGCGCTAGTTACTGGTGGTGAAATAGTGTCAACTTTTGATAATCCATCTCTAGTTAAATTGGGGGAATGTGATGTCATTGAACAAGTTATGATTGGCGAGGACACACTTTTACGTTTCAGTGGTGTAAAATTGGGTGAAGCATGTACGATAGTTATTCGTGGTGCCACACAACAAATAATCGACGAAGCTGATCGCTCTTTACACGACGCTCTATGCGTATTAGCAGCAACTGTTAAGGAATCGCGAATTGTTTATGGTGGTGGCTGTTCAGAAGCTCTTATGGCTAATGCTGTATTGAAGAAGGCAGCCGAGACAGCAGGCAAAGAAGCTATTGCTATGGAAGCATTTGCTAGTAAATACATGTTAAATTAATAAATTTCTTTCCTAACTGTTTATTAAAAATATTTTGCAGGAGCTTTACTATCACTACCCACAGCTATTGCTGATAATGCTGGCTACGACTCAGCGCAATTAGTTTCAGAGTTACGCGCTGCACATGCCCAAGGTAAATTCGCAATTGGTTTGGATATGGAAAAGGGAAAAATGGGTGATATGAAAGAGCTTGGTATTACTGAGTCCTTTGCAGTGAAACGTCAAGTGCTATTGTCTGCATCAGAAGCTGCAGAAATGATATTACGTGTGGAT
The DNA here is from genome assembly GCF_040869045.1 of Eurosta solidaginis. Taxonomy (NCBI): domain Eukaryota; kingdom Metazoa; phylum Arthropoda; class Insecta; order Diptera; family Tephritidae; genus Eurosta; species Eurosta solidaginis. Next base: position 269,117,279 of record NC_090322.1, on the reverse strand, counting down.
GATATCATAAAATGTGCCCCAAGACGACGTGTGCCTGACCGTGGTTATTGTTAGATTAAGTTTTATTTAATATTTTTTGTTAAAGAAAACAAAATGAGTGCTTTGATTTCCAACTTTATTTAAAAAAAATGTAGTGAAATATAAGCTCCATCATTCATTTGTTGGAAAAAACTTTCAAACACGAAATAAAAGGGTTATCATAGTTATTTTACTAAGTTTTCTCTATATATTACAAATACTACTTTTTATAATAAATTTTTGTCAACACTTGAAATATTAGGCGCTTAAATGTATTTGCAGATAAACTTTATTTAAAATTACATTACACATTTTTGTCGTCATAAGATGCTCTTTTCTAATAAAAATCAAAATATGTTTAACAAATACTATTTTAAAATTATTCATAATGTAGTTCGAGCACTGTAAGTATCGAAAACACACAAAATATGTGGCGTTAGGTTAAAAAACCTATAACTTTTAAAGTCGTTTAGTCAACAAGAACGTATTGGAAGAAAAAAAAAAAAAACAAGTAGTAGGAAAACAAGCCTAACTAAAAACTGGTAAAATTGTCTTGCTTAGCGTATTGTTTTATTTGCATCCGTTGATTTAATATTCACTCTTTGGATTCAGGCTATGACACATTCCATTTCACCATGTTTGGGCACGCAGTCAAGAACAAGCGCAACAGCACGTGCCATATAAGTCATTGTGCCGTAACTACCACTTGGAGCACTAAAAAATGGAAGAAACATTTTGGCAACGTAAACGTTGAAGTAAATCGCAGATTATATTTAAATGTTACCTGTCGTATAGATGCTGACAAATATAAGCAGCGCCACCACATAACAACATACCAGATGCTGCCTGTTGATCTTTTCCCTCTTTGGATTTAGCACAACATAGCATGGCATCGCCTTGTACCTTACGTTGATCTTCTAAAAACAATTGATTGGCTTTGTGTACTAAATGCTCCACATAGATGATGCCACCCAGAGATGGAACCATATTATGCTCGGTCATTAGTGTTAGTACCATAAGTGCTTCAACTACCAATTGTCTATATTCAGGTTGTGGTATTTGATTGAGTGCTGTTTCTACTTCTAAAGCAAATTTCAATTCGCCTGGTGTCATTTCCTGAGTCAAACTCTGTTGTAGTATACGCCCTTCAATTGCTAATCCTTGGCACTTTTCAAGCACACTCCAAACACGTGAATAAAAATCACGTGGTACACGATTGAGGGCACCATCCAACCGACGACGTCTCAACCATTGACCTTGACGATCGTCAATCGTTGCAATAAGTGCATCATCAGCATCCATATCGCCTAAACCAATTTGACTTTTCTTGCTCACGCGACTTGATTTACAGCTAACAATCGAAAGATTCCCACGTGCAACTAACAGTGATTATTGGATTAAGCATATAATAGCAGTGGGGCATAAACTTGAGAAAAAAACTTAAAAACTTACCACTGCTCACAGCAAACTCTTTGCCACTGAGTATGTGATACAGTAAATTTTTCATTTCAAAAGGTGATAGATTAAGCAAGTGTTCCGAAGCAGCTTCACCATCACAATTTAATGTACGTGATAGTTCTTTTGCCATAACCTGAATGATGAGACCGACGCGCAGGCGTAACATTTCAATAAAGAGTTGAGGCTCGGTACGTATGAACATTGCAAGGTAGACCATAAGCTCTTGTGTCAGCATAGCAGTACTTTCGTCATCTCCGTAAGTCTAGATAGTTATATGGAAATAGGCAAAATTTTAAATAACTTTTTTTTTTAATTATTGCTGTTTTGATTTCGGAAGGACAAGAGGCGAATCCAGTTATAAATATGAATGTATCATACTTATGTTTAGCAAGGCTCTCGACTCCAAATTCCTTGCGGAAGCGGGGGTGGGATGACCTAAAAGTTGAACGCGTGGTTGTTGTTGTTGTTGTTGTAGCGATTAGGTTACTCCCCGAAGGCTTTGGGGAGTGTTATCGATGTGATGGTCCTTTGTCGGATACAGATCCGATACGCTCCGGTAACACAGCACCATTAAGGTGCTGGCCCGACCAACTCGGGAACGATTTATATGGCCACATTGAACCTTCAGGCCATCCCTCCCTCCCCACCCCCAAGTTCCATGAGGAGCTTGGGGTCGCCAGAGCCTCGTCTGTTAGTGAAACGGGATTCGCCGCTCGAAGGTGAGGTTGACAATTGGGTTGGAGAAGCTATACATATATTGCGCTACACAACCCCTTGAACGCGTGGTCATATATAATCGTTCCTGAGATGGTCGGTTTATAACTTAATGGTGCTAGTTTTTGCAACGTACCGGTTCAATATCCGGTAAAGGACCATTAACATCGATAACACTCCCCAAAACTTTCGGGGAGTGTATTTATCACAATAGAAGCAGATCGCGATTATTTTGAAATTATTGTTTTTCAGAAGTGGAAAAATATAAGAGAAAACCTTCAATAGAAACGCATTCTGCGCTGTTCTTTGATAAAAATGAACGAGCATTAAGTACATATTAGCACACCAATGACTCAGTCAAAGATAGCAGATATGGTGCGTAAAAAGGGAATACCATGCAGATTCACTCAGGATATTTTGAACCCAATATACGCTTCCACTTTTAATTTTATATATAAAGAAACTTTTATTCCATAAAGAAACGCCTAAATGTATGCGTCAATATCTTTTTAAATTTTTGACAACAAAGAAAATTTTTGAAAATTGAAAAATCAATATTGAAAATTAAAATATTGATAAAACATTTTAAAATTACAAAGTTCAAAGTAACTAAAATACAAAGTTAAATAAAAATAATAAGAACCCTACAAGTTCTTACAACTTTAGACTAACAAACTTACTCCTATCATTTAAAAGAGAAGACTGTAGTCACGGCGGGTATTCTATTCAACACTGCCTTCTGGCGTCACTTGCTTTTAAGTTAGCTATTGGAAGTGATACAGCTGTCAGATCTAGAAGCAACAAGTGGCATAGGTCATGGGAGCATCTAGTATTTGCCAAGAGGACGGAGTTATTTTATAATATAGGTCCTGGTTTTTTATGGGGCTTTTCAGTTTGGTCGTTAAACAAACTTCTAGTTATACTATGGACGCATTCAGTCTATGTGAGGTACTCACGGGCCGGCCGGTAAGGTCGAACCTAACCAAAGGTTTCAACTAAATTTTCATTTTTTACTTGTTGTAGCGATAAGGACCTGGGGAGTGTTATCGATGTTGATGGTCCTTTGCCGGATGCAGATCCCTTACGTTCCGGTAACAAGCGCCATAAAGGTACCAGCCCGACCATATTGGGAACGATTTGGTATGACCACATGAAACGCTCTAGGCCATAACGCCCTCCCATCCCCTAGATCCATCAGGAGTTCGGGTCGCCAGAACTTCTGCTGCTAATGAAACAGGATTCGCCACGGGTAGGTGAGGTTGACAATTGTGTTGCAGAAGCTATATATTGCGCAGGCAACCCCTTGAGAGGGTTGCGCTACACAACCCCTTGAGAGGGTTGCGCTACACAACCCCTTGAATCAATTTGGTAATTTAGTCGCCTCTTACGACAGAAATATCTACTGCGAGTATATACTAAGCCCCTTAACCCGCTGGGGGCTACATTTTTTTACTGTTTTTTTTTTTTTTGTACTTCGTTTTAATGGTTAATTTTATAAGTGGTTCGTTTATTCATTCTTAAAATAAATCTAATTTAAATTTTCTGCCCGTTCATATATATGTAAGTTATGATAATTATGGGATTTCTACATACATATCAATAGAAGTTTCACCTATAACCGAGTAAAAATAATTTACTTACATCATGGATCAGCTGACGCAGCTCAACTTCGGGTAATGGCGCTGTGATTGTAAACTCATTATTTGGTGGCATACCCACGGTCACCTAAATTTAATAAAAATAAGAAGAAATTAAAACCATCTTTTTGAAAAAATGCTTGATGTTGTATTAACATTGCTTCGCTTAAATACTTGATAACATGCATGAACGAAAATCAATTGTTAAAATTTTATACAAACATCTGGCCGTAATCAGGACCGAATTTACCCCCATCGTACACCCTTAAAGTGCAATTTAACAACATAATCCATGCATATTGACTTATATTTGGCAACAAATTTCAACAAATATTAATGTGTCTACGTAGGACCTTACCTGTTTTTGACGCACCAACAAATCCGTAACTGCTTTAGCAAGGTCCTCCACACGTTTGCCCAACATGCCGGCCGTGTGGCGTACGAGACCCCACAACTTCTGTTGGCATGCCTTTTCATAGAGGCCTTTGAGGAGATCACGCACAGTAACGACGCAACCTTCCTCTAGCATTCCTTCAGATAGGAGAAGTGAAGAATTATTGTGAGTTCCATCAATGATAACAGAAGCAGGCGGAATCTTCGAATTTTCACTTAACTGATCATTAGCATTTGAAGCAATTGCAATGCCCACGTCCGTAGCCTCCAAATCTTTTATTTGCATTTTTATTTAATTTCATTTGCATATACATTTTAACTTATAGATAGATGTACATTAGAGCGTATCACGGGGTTAAGTTAAATTGGGTTACACAGGAATTGCTTGGCGAATCCAGTTCTTAAAGAAAAATACCCGGAACTCGCAAAAGAGGAACGCACTCTCCCTAGGGAGACGTGCGTCACTCTAGCTCAACTTCGATCTGGGTACTGTAACTGGTTAAACTCTTACCTATGTATACACAATCAACCCCGACATACATAATGTATGTCCTGCTTGCAATGTACCCCACATGACCCCAACCATTTCTATAATTGCAATGTGGAACCACCGTGGTGTGATGGTAGCGTGCTCCGCCTATCACACCGTATGCCCTGGGTTCAACTCCCGGGCAAAGCAACATCAAAATTTTAGAAATAAGATTTTTCAATTAGAAGAAAATTTTCTAAGCGGGGTCGCCCCTCGGCAGTGTCTGGCAAGCGCTCCGATTGTATTTCTGCCATGAAAAGCTCTCAGTGAAAACTCATCTCCCTTGCAGATGCCGTTCGGAGTCGGCATAAAACATGTAGGTCCCGTCCGGCCAATTTGTAGGGAAAAATCAAGAGGAGCACGACGCAAATTGGAAGAGAAGCTCGGCCTTAGATCTCTTCGGAGGTTATCGCGCCTTACATTTATTATTTTTTTTTAATGTGGAACCAACGCCTCTAACACCCCTCTCACTCTGGACCAACCCTGTTGAAACTGCAAGTTTCCTTCGACTCCCGTTAGAGGATATTGATGACAATTTGTAATCGGTCGCGCCTATTCGATGGGGCGAAGCACTGTTACAACAACAACAATAGAGCGTATCATACAAAAAAAAAAAATAAAAAATCGAAAAATGGAGCCCCTGTAAAAACGGAAACATTTTGGTTTGTGCTAAAACTTTTCGAATTCATATTCGGTTTTCGCAAATTGTGTAATAACAGCAACGCTAAAATTAAGTGGAAGGGCCTTAACAAAATGCACATTTGGGGACGGGATAGAAATCCCCAATTTGATTTTTAATTGCTTCATCTTATAAAGAGATACTCAGAATCTTCAAAAAAGCGATGGTTAGGTCCGGTCTTTCAGTGCGAGTTTAAACTCCAGTTAAAGTTGACTAAAGTTTAACCTTGCCATTTTGTTCGATAACATACAATTTTGCTGCTCAACTCAGCTTAAGCGACCGAAGCGGCAGGGTTTTTTATTTACTTATTAGTCTACAAATTTAACAATTAATCTGACTAAATATGATTAAAAATATAATGTAAAAAGTGATCGAAATGTATACCATAGAATATAAATAATATAATAAATTGTCGGAATGGACTGTGATACCGAGCACCTGGAACTAAATATTATTAATGCTGTCGGAATGGACGTGATTTCGAGCAGCTAGTTGATGTATATTTATCACACAATAATTCGTGCTACATTGTCTGATGGTTGGAAAATATGTGATTCCAAGCCACCCACCCAAATCATTGGAGCTGGGAATTAGTATGGGAGCTTGGAAAGATCGTGATTCCAAGCCACCCACCCAATTTTTTTATAACATTTTATTATATTTTTATAGTGCCGTTTTGCCATCCTTTTAACAAGTTTTACTAAAAATAACACACCTAACTTATTTACAGAGTCCCAAAGTAGGAAGCTGTATAAGTTTTAAGCGGCTGGAGTAGGTTGGAAGAGCCCTGAGGGGATGCCGCGTTAAGTGTCTTAGTGCGCAATGTAGAAATTGCTTTTTAACCGATTATAATTTGTCTCAGTGGGCCTGATAACATGGGTTCCAGATTGTCGAAGCATATTCCAATATTGGTCTCACCGAAGATATAAACGAGTTTTGATAACATCATTGAATTCTTTAGATCGACGTTACATTTTATGTGCAGTTTAAAGTTAGGGTCCATTGTAACGCCAAGTCTACGAAGCTAATGACTTGCTTAATGGTATAGTCATCAATCACATACTGCTGGGATTGATAGGATTTCTTAGTGAAGCACATGAACTTTCAATTTGGCAGGTTTAGTGATATTACATTTACGTTATACCATTCAACTTAGCTATTCAGATCTGATGGAAGACTTGATCTATCCTCTGGTGAGGGGATAGGCATAACAAGTTTAACATCGTCAGCGTACATTAGCGGCTTGCATTACTTCAAAACAGGCGGAAGGTCATTAATGAATAGCAGAAACAACACTGGACCAAGGTGGCTACCCTGATAAGTAATATAGATAGATTCAGACCTACAATTATCAAATATAATTGTTTGTTTTCTTTCATTCAGGTATGAAGATACCCAGGAGAGAAACAACGGCGGGAAGCCTAATAGAACGATTTTGAACAGAAGAAGTGAATGGGAAACTTTATTAAAAGCTTTACTAAAATCTGTATAATTGAAATCGATTTTTCTGTTAGCTTTAAATCCGTTCAGAACATGAGTTGTAAACTCTAGCAAGTTAGTCACGATTGATTAACCGATGCAAAAACCATGTTCACAGAGGTCAATGATTGAGCATACCCTAAAAATTAATACCCCTATTACCGTTTACAACTCAACTCTGGTAGGGTTGAAATTTCGCAATTTGGTATTAAAGATTACAACTCAACCTGTCAAAAAAAATGTCGGTTGAGTTGTCTAGTCTAACAACTTTTTGTGGCATTACCGTTTACAACCTTGTGTTAGTGTAGTTGTCAAAATCTTACAACTGATTACTAGCAGTTGTCTCATACAATTTTGCAGTTGTTTTGAAAAAATGTAACGTTTTACGAGACCGTTCACCACCTAATTTTTAACAAAAATTTTTAAAGTTGGTATCAAAAGACACGTTTCGACCTCCGATTTAAGAATCCGAAAACAAAAATTAAAAATTTAATTTCTGTCATATCATTTAGGTTAAAATTTTCTTGTAGTTGTTGTATTTTGCCAGATTTTTTGTACACACTAATGCAGGAAGGCGTTGGACCCATCCAGGGTAATTTTTACAAATCGCGACCAAAGGCCGTCAACGCAGAAAGATGTTCTGTGAAAAAAAACTGTGGATCGGGCCTCATTTTTTGGTCCCTCTCGGGCCATTTTGTGGGTTTTTGTAAATATTTTTCGACAGAAATTAAATTTTTCATTTCCGCTTTGGAATCCTAAAAACGGATATTGAAACGCGTCTTTTGATACCACCTTTGATAAAGTTAGATGGTGCACGGGCTCATAAAACGTTACCAAAAAAAAAAAAAAAATTTAAAGCCGGTAGCTAAACCTTTTTTAATCAAACAATAATCAACGATTTTGTACATATTTATAGAAAAAACAACGTTTAAACGAAGGATTACATTGAATAACTTTTTGACTTTATGAAGCGACATTCCGAAGTTGGACGAGGCTGGCCGCAGTTCGGATGCAGCCAAAATAGGTGAAATTATGCGAACGTGAGTCCCATCGATACTACCCACTTCTCCTGGGAATCCTGTTTTAGAGTAAAATACAACTTTTGCTGTTTGGGTTTTAATCCACTTCGCACAAATATGCTCCTCAATAATATCTAAAACCATTCCAACACCAAAATCATTTGCACAGCATTTTTGATAGCTGCATCAGCAAGGAATCTGAGTGTGGGGCATAATTTTAAAATAGGGGTACAGCTTTCCCTCGAAAACGTTTGCGGAAATGGACCTTAATTTTGTTTAGTAATGAGCAAAATGCTTTCTTTCAAACCTGCAAAACAACTTCATTTGAAGTTCATCATTTGTCACTTAAACATTTTCTTACTTGGTGCTAGGTAGTTCCAAGGGATAGGAATGATCACGCGAATGTTTTCCGCATTCGCGACATGTCAATCACCAACATTTTCGCCATTATAAAATAGATTTCGTATAATATCCGTTTTGCTTTTAATAATAAAATCACTTTTGCAAATGCTTAAATTTCCGCCACAAATTGATCAGCTGTTCATTTATCTGTCAAATCATCACTTTCTGAAGTTGGCAACTCAATTGAACTTCAACTGAAATAAGTTGTAATTCGTAATACCAAACAGGAGTTGAGTTGTTTTAATTACAACCCAACTAAGTTGAGTTGTAAACAGCAATAGGGGCATAATATTCAGAACAGATTAGCTGAATAAAAAATTTACACATATGTAATTCTCTCTCGGCAAACGAAAACCATACTCTACAAGTCACTTATCATACCCGTCCTGCTATATGGTGCAGAAGCATGGACCATGACAACAGCAGATGTAGCGGCTCTGCGAGTCGTCGAGAGAAAAGTTCTTCGAAAGATTTATGGACCTCTACGCGTAGGCGATGGCGAGTACCGAAGAAGATTTAACGATGAGCTGTGCGAGCTATACGCACAAATCAACATAGTCCAGCTAATTAAAATGCAGCGGCTGCGCTGGCTAGGCCATGTTATGCGAATGAAAGATGATGCTCCGGTCAAGAAAGTGTTTCTATCGGAACCCGCCTATGGAAGCAGCGGTAGAGGGCGGCCCCCACACCGTTGGAAAACGATTTAAACTCCCTTGGTGTGACCAATTGGCGCCGGTAGGCAGAGAGAAGGAGCGACTGGCGTGCCTTGTTGGACGGCCATAACCGTTTAAACGGTTAAGCGCCAGTTAAGTAAAGTAAGTAAGGTAGTTTAACACATTCTGATGTGGTGAATGGTGAACGTGGCCTTCAACCATTTTTTAAAGCTTGCGTCACACTATTTTTCGTGGATGCAACATCTTAGTATCTAACGTCTTTGCGATGAGTTCGCTTGCATTCCGACGACCTGCGTGTTGGCCGACTTATTCGAGATTGCGTGAAGTCTGAGGGCCGTGAGGGGTAGCGGGAAATTCAATTAGATTGTTTGAGAAACGGTGATTAGCAATGTTGTATAGCATAGGAAGAGAGAAAATAAATAAATCAGATCATCGCATTGCTTATATAGATTTGAGAGTTTATTGTTAAAAGCACTTGTTAATATTTCAAATCCTTGCCTGTTTCCCATAATATGTGCGTCTAAAGCTTTACTTACATAGTTTATCCGGTATGTCCACACAACCTTCACAAAAATAAAGTAAATGACGATTGGACTTAACTAGTCTTATGTATGCCATAATTAGCGATGTTTTTTTTTTACAGGCTCTGCGAAATGGTTTTTTACCTGTATCACTATCAAAAGTTCACGAGAACCGTTTGTTACACTTCCCACAAAACTCGTCCATTGTAAGAAGATAAAACAAACATTACAACAAAAAAAAAAAAAAAAAAAAACGAGCGCGTTAAAAAAACGCCATCGCGTAGCGAATAACAAATGTTAATCAACTTTAAATGGTGTTTAAACGTTTAAGCCCGGGCCTTAAACACAAAATCCCCAACCTAAAAAGTAACTCCAGAAACGAAAGCCACAAATACAAAATCTTCAAACACAAAATCCACAAAATTACATTCACCAAATGGGGAGTCAGTACAGAATGCATACTCCTCCCCAGGGTAAAAATTGTGGTCGATTCATATTTTTCTGTGATTTCTTCGATATGTTTATCTCGTGAAAATAAAAATAAAGTTTGGAGGGTCTCCTCTAGGAGCAGATTCTCAATATTTCCTAAGAAAAAAGTCACTATATATTCGTCCGGAGGGTGTGTTCTTAAAATATTGGCTAGAAAAGAAACTCTAGCAACAAGAACCTAATAAAACAAACAAGAAACCAATAAAAACAACACAAACAGGAAGAAAAATAACATTAAAATAAATCTTTCGGACGATTAAGAAATAAATTATTTGTCCATTGTTCGTTTAATATGCAAATTTCCTGATGACTAGGGGACAGTCCTAAAATACTAGACGATTTTCCCAATAAAATTACGCCCACGGAGAATAATGTTGAAGTATGAGATTGCGTTTTGGGGGTTTTGCTCTAGGATTTTCAATACCAAACTATTTTGTGTCCCTCCCCAAATTTCGTGAATAGAAACGAACATAGCCCCTTTTTTTAAACAAACAATGTGTTAAAAAAGCACCATTAGGGTGTTTACAATTCATATGGAAAATATTTTCTTTTGGAACACCCCCACCCAAGCAAACATATTAGAAAATGATTTTAACGAAGTTTCAGACTAGTTAAATTAGTAAACAGCGATTATGTAAGAAATTGCGAGAAACAGCTGTTAACAGCTGTTTTTTTTTTTTGAGTCATAAGCCACCTTTTCATAGATCGGGTCACATATACATAAGTTCAAACTCCGGGACATATATTCAGCTTTTTCTGTCATTTGCATCGTGATACGCCCAATGTACATACAATAGACATACATATTTACGCCCATACAAACACAGGACAGGACCATTGCAAACAATTTATGAAGAAGTAGTACATAGAAGGCAAATGCACAAATATGCATACATATGCAAATAACTTGCAGTCGATGTTAGAATAAATAAATATTAAATGTGAAAACTAAAGTTAATACAAGGATATGACATAGGCAATAGGACATTTTAAAAATAACGGCGCACAGTCAGAGAGCTCAAAGAAAATTATGTCCAAAAATTGATACTAAATTTAGAACCTATTTTATGTTGGTTATGACTATGCGCCAACGACTTTACAAACTTAATAATTATAAGTTGAGTTCCAATAATCCAATAATAAATCTTACTGGAACGATCCGGAGCAGTTCTATGAGAGTTGACAGCACTCAACTCGTGTGTATACATTAGACTGGGTCGATTTATTAACCGATATCGCGCCATCGATTTTTCGATAGGATTTGGGCTCAGGAAAAAAAGTTTCACTACACATACCCAAAAAAATAATTGTTGAGCCTGCGAAATTTCATTTTTTTTTACTTTTTTTCGACTTTGATTTTTAAGGTTTTTTCATGACCTACTAAACAAATTTTTTATTTGATTGTAAAATTTTAATGTATATTTTTTTTTTTAAACTGTTATCGCCAAGGTCAAGAAAAAAACCTTAAAAAAAGTAAAAAAAATGAAATTTTGCAGGCTCGAAAATTATTTTTTAGGGTATGCGTAGTGGAAAATTTTTTCCTGAGCCCAAATCCTATCGAAAAATCGATGGCGTGATATCGGTTAACTTTCGTCCATACAAAGCGACGCACCCTAGTATACATAATAGAGTACCTGTTATTAAAATATTTTTTCCTGAATAACCCCCTAAACTTTTTGTTTAAAATTCAAAATAAATTATCAAACTAATCTTGATGAAGTTTCTATGATCGGAGTTGTACAACATACAACGAATACGATATTTTATATTTAAGGATTTTGTAAGGCGCGCAAACAAATATATGTCAGGACATTGTGAATTCATTCAGGTGGCGAATGTTTGAAAAAACGTTCACAATAGTAAACAGCCTCCATCACCAGTTAAATCGCTGTTCGATTACTTAAATTATTTGCTCAGTAGTGGTGGTGGACTGGTATATTGCGTTATTTACATATTTAAAAATGTTTGTTGAACTGGCTGCTAATAATTTCTCTATTAGCTAGATTTTAAATGTAAATATTAATATGTAGGCTTAGATACATACAGAAACATGACATTTTTACCAATTTCATTTCGATACAGCGTCGACAACAAAAATCTATTTGATTAAAAATTAGATACACAACGAAAGTTTCGATAGCGATGAGCTGAATTTGAAACTCGATTTTCGATTTTAGACATCCAACGAAGATCGAAAGCTGCTCATAACAAGGGCCAGAATCTCTTATTCGTTGTATGTGCTATGTTTAAATCCAATTGTATATTGGAAAGCATGTAAACAGTATACGATCTGAAACCTAAATTATTTGCTGAATATGCCACTATGAATTTTCACGGCAATAGAAAAAAAATAAGTTTAAAATAAAAATAAAAAATGTATTTTGGTTTGTATGACCATTTTTGCATTATTGGTAATGTTTTGTAATTATCATTATCGTCAATTGATGATAGATTAATCGTGCACTGTTAAGGTCTCACTCAAGAAATGTACAAAGCTTTTTTGGTAAATTACAATTTTTTACAGAAGCAGAGGTAGAGGTAAGGATTTAAAACAAAGGGATATTTTTATAATAACGCGTCATTTCGTGGAAGTCGTAACCAACACCAACTTAAAAGAGTATTAATATTAAATTAAATGTGTACATTAGGGCGGGTCAAATTGTATGGGGTAAAATGGGGGAAAAAACTTGAGATGCACATCCAGTTTCTGAATCTATGGGTCATACTGAGTAATATTGTCCATGGGACCATAGGTCTGAAATGAATTTTGAGCCCCCCAATTTTGTTAGAAAATTTTATATCCCAATCCGAATCCGAATTTGACATTTATTTTCATGTATTTTATTTGTGAGAGCCGCTATTCGGATTGGGATATAAAATTTTCTAAAAAAGTTAGGGAGGCTCGAAATTCATTTCAGACCTATGGTCCCATGGACAATATTACTCAGTATGACCCATAGATTCAGAAACTGGATGTGCCTTATCAACAATAAATTTTACTCACCCTAATGTACATATAAATGTATATTTACATCTGGAAATGCTTGTGTGCTTTTGAAATGTGCTTAAATGTGCAGTGTGAAAAAAAAAATATTTTCTCATATGAAACACTTACCAGAATCTTTACTCTTCAAACCTAAGCCAGCTAATGTTGAAAATTGACACAGAGAAAAATTGAAGAAATTAAAATTAATAAAAATCCTCACTCAGATTTTTGGGTTCAAATATCTACGATAAGCAATATTTCAATTAAATATACATAAATATTTATACACTGTGTACAACATGTATCACTGTCTTATTGGAGCATGCTGTGAATTTAGAGCACAGCCACACAAAAGTACGTTGCATGATAATAATCTTAGTAGAGATCTACGAACTCTTACTGGTTACTATACGGGACACTCTACTCTACGATATGTATAACCTAATTAAGCTAAATCTAGCAGATACACAAATATGTGACTTTTGTGAGCCGGAGGATGAAACGCCGATTCACATTCTTTGCGAAAGCGCTCTGTCATGGCAGAGACCCTCCCATCTAGGTGGCGTGAGCCTTAATTCCTTCATGGAGTGAAAAGCCTCCACATACAGTAATAGGCTGAAAGGTCAACAACAACAGATCTAAATAAAGGTAGTAGTGCATCGAAGCCTAGTAAATAAATAAGTAAATGTAAGGCGCGAAAACCTCCGAAGAGATTTGAGGCTGAGCGTCTCTTAGAATTTGCGTCATGCACAAATATGTAGGACCTGCATGTTTTACGTCGATCACCTGCAGGGCATATACGTTTTCACGGAGACGCTTTACATGGCAGCAATACACTCGGCATGTTTGCCAAATCACTGCCGAGGTGCGACACATATTAAAAATACTTTTTTTAATTGAAATAACTTGTTTCTAAATGTTTGATGTTGCTTCGCCCTGGGGTATTCGGTATGGTAAACGGAGCACGTTACCACCAAATCACGGCGGCCGCTTATCGAGGCCTAGTAATAATTGCCACGTATTTCGATCAGAACTGTTAAATAATGATTACTAATGGTAATGATTAGCCGTTTTATTGATTATTTTCTTTAAACGCCATTTAATGATTACTTGCCATTATTTTCTATTTTTAATGATTACCTTTCAATTGATTACAAAAATAATCAAAAATATTCAAAAGGAATCAAAAAATCAAAAAAAAAAAAAAATCTAAAATATTCAAAAGTAATTGATTATTTTTAATTTTTTTTTTTATTATTCTCGTTTGTTGCATGTACGGGATAATTTCTACATACAAATACATTTTAGGATGCAATAGTAAATCGTAATCGCTTATCGAGGGAAATATGTATATACATGCAACATATAGGACGAATGGTATATGAGCGTTGATTCAAACATATTCTCAGGTAAGTATATACACATGTGCATTATTTGCTACACTCATTATATAAAATAATAATGGTTTCATCCTTAAGTCAAGCCAATTTTGTTTTGTATCCAAAATTGACATATCCGCTATTTTAGATTAAGTTATGGCTTGCACTGATTGTTTTGTAATCAAAGTTTATCATATTGTTCGCTTTATTTTAGTAAAATTGGTTTCATATCATCTCCACTATGTGAGTTCGTCCCATTTAGAGAGATTTATGATAAATAAGCATTTTTTTCGTTAATATCTTTTGAACGACTCAAAATGTTTGTTTTCCGCCTTCGGATTATTAATACTGAGGTCAAGCCAATTCTTGTAGGACACGTATTAGCAGTCGACCGCTGTTATAGACTTTTACCATGGATATACATATATGGGGTATTCCATCCCATTTCGACCAATTTTGAACCCGACCCCTTTAGAATTGGCTGAAAGTTTTTTGTTTTTAATTGTACTTTTCGGAAAAAATACAAAAAAATTTTTAAAGTTTTTTTTGTAATTTTTCAGTTTTTCGAGATTTTTCGAATTTCGCCATTTTTATTTTTTTTCTCATAAAAAACTTCAATCAATTCTGCAATCATCCCCACTAATCCCGGAGTGGGCCGATTTTTTTTTTTATTTAATTGAAAAAAAAACTTTAAAATTTTTTTTGTATTTGTTCCGAAAAGGACATTTAAAAACAAATTAAAAAAAAAAAAGATCCCGAACGGTCAATTTTTGAAAAAGTTATAGCATTCGAAAAAATCTCGAAAAACTGAAAAATTACAAAAAAAAACTTTAAAAATTTTTTTGTATTTTTTCCGAAAAGTACATTTAAAAACAAATTTAAAAAAAAAGATCCCAAACGGTCAATTTTTGAAAAAGTTATAGCATTTTGAAAACCAAAGCGGTGTTTTTTTAAAAATTCATAACTTTTTTTGAGTTGGATGAAAAAATTTGAAAAAATTCTGAAAAACGTCTTTCGTAAGCTAGAAAAAGAAGAAAAACTTTCAGCCAATTCTAAAGTGGTCGGGTTCAAAATTGGTCGAAATGGGATGGAATACCCCACATCAGGGGGACATCAGAATTCGTTTTAGAGGTATGGTTCCTTCGGCAAATTTTCTTATTTTGATCCCTAGAATACGATTTTCACAGAGCAATGGGCGATTTTTTTGCCTCCCCACAAATCGACCCGCCCTAATATATATATATATATATATATATATATACAGGGCCGTAGAGAGAAAATCCGGGCCCTGGACTAAACAATTTACGGGCCCCCTATAAAAAATCCACTAATACCTTTGGTTAACTTGAATTAATCACGTCTCATTCATGAATCATATTGATGGATTACAATTGTTTTTGTTTTTATCGGCCTATTGATAAATCATTCAAGGTTCGAATCGAGCTCAAGGCCAGAACAATAATTTTTTTCTAATGATAATTATTGTTATTTTTTTTTAATTTTTCTAAATTTGTAAAATTTTATTTTGTTTTTGGAATAGTAAGTAGAAAATTTTTCAGACAACCTGCCATAGCTGCGCGGATAGATCCATTTCGAAGGGTGCTAAGCCTTCATCATCAGTACGCTTTAACCATTTAGCTATATAGCGCAGCATGCCTAAAGCGTACTGATGATGAAGGCTTAGCACCCTTCGAAATGGATCTATCTGCGCAGCTATGGCAGGTTGTCTGAAAAATTTTCTACTTACTATTCCAAAAACAAAATACAATTTTTTCAAATTTAGAAAAATTATAGCTAAATGGTTAGCGCAGCATGCCTAAAGCGTACTGATGATGAAGGCTTAGCACCCTTCGAAATGGATCTATCTGCGCAGCTATGGCAGGTTGTCTGAAAAATTTTCTACTTACTATTCCAAAAGCACCCTCGCGAAGGGCAGACATCTTGCCGCGATGCGAGGGCTTAGTCGCTGACCACGGGACTATGCCACCCAGTAGGATGCAGGTTCACATGGATCTCCATGGCTGCGGTGGCCTAGTCCTGGGGTGAGCTATGACCAAGATCTGTCCCCTCCCAATCCAGGGTGTTATGCGGCACCGTGCCCATCGGATGGTTTGCAGCCGGGAGGTTAATCTGGCTGTATTTGTACGGAGCCTCTCTGACACCGGGCCGCCTCAGAGAGTAAAAATGGTCTTACCGCGGTAAGGGGCTCTGCCGCGGCGGACGACACTTTTCCCCCTTTCAATAAGGTGACCCTAAGCTGGCCTCGTCTAGCAAGGGGTCGTACGAACAAGATGAACAACAAAAATAAAAAAAACAAAGCAAATGATAATCCGTTCTCCTCCACAGGGAGAAGGACAACAGCATTGGCATCCATACGCCCTAGTGAACGAGGGAGGGCTACCAATGCTACCAACGCTAAAGTGAAGAGCGCCTTGGTGGGGGGCGGCAATAGTATGGCGGCGAAGGGAGTTGCGCTGGTAACGGCGAACCCTGACGCGCCTGCTGTTGTCGGACACCGACCAAGCGCCGGAACGGCAACCTTTTTTCCCACGGCTGTGGCAGGGGTCTCTGGACCTGGCCACTCCGAGCCAAGGGAAAACGGGGCCGCAACAGCTACTTTAACCGGGGGAGCGACTGCGTTGGAAACGACGGGTCGGCTCCCCATGGACGACAAGGGGGCAACCTCAGTCAACACAGTCTTAGGTGATCGGACGGGGGCAAGCACCAGTATGGCGGCGAAGGTAGTTGCGCTGGCAACGGCGAACACTGACGCGCCTGCTGATGCTGGGCGCCCGTCTGACGCCGGTATGGTGACTGTTCTCCCCACGGCTGTGACAGGGGTCCCACGATCTGGTCACACTGAGCCAAAGGAGAAAGGAGCCATAATGAAGACATCATCCGGGGGTACGACCGCGAGGGCAACTACGGGTCGGACCCCTTCTCAAGAAGAGTCCCACAAGGGATCGTTCCACAGGAACAAAAGAAGGGCTGCAAAAGTCCTGTCAAGGTATGAGGGTGTTCCGCTGGAAACGCTGTCAGAGAACGCCAGGAATTCGGTGGAAAGGGCGCGAGCTCTACTGCCGAATTTTCGGGGTTCTCTGCCAACAAGCGCAACCCCATATAAACGTCAAAGGTCCGATGAGGATATCAAACCACCGCCGAAAAGGCACCAGAATCACCCCGCGGTAGCCAAACCCAGCTTTGCCGAGGTAGCCAAGGGCCGGATCCTTATAGGAATCCTGGACCGAGGGAATGACCGTGGTGCAATCCCTAAAGACCAGTGGCCGTACGTCCGGAATGAAATCGGCAACGCCGTTCTCGACGTGCTGATGGAGTCTCCGGGTAGTCCGCCGCGAGGTTCTGATGCAGGATGGTACTAGGGCCAAATCAAGGTACTCGCTTGCGAGGACGCAAGGTCTGTTGCGCTGTACAAGGCAGCAGCCGCAAAGCTGGGACAAGTCTATCCCGGGGCGATTATCGAGGTCGTTGACTGGAAGGACATTCCGGCTCGGCGAAGGGCCAGGGCATGGGTTCCAGCGGTTCCAGCAGAACCTGAGAGAATTCTCAGGATGCTGCAACTGATGAACCCGGCTCTCCCAACGCAGGACTGGAGTGTTATCCAAGTCGAGGACGCTGTAGGACCTAGGAGACAGGTCGTGTTAGCCCTGAATAAGGAAGCTCTCGAGCCCCTTAGACGGAGCAAAGGAAGAGTGTTTTACGGCCTCGGGGAGGTCGTAATTCACGTATACCGTGGGGACGCACAGCGCGCATCCCTTTCGAGTGCCTCTTTGGACACGGACATTGAGGCACCCGAAGTGGAAGCGGAAATCTCCGACGCCGAAAGCCTGGTTTCCGCCACGTCAAATTGCGCAGGGGCTCTGGGCACCCAACTTCACGGTGATGGAGGCAGGGGAGTCTGAGCAAGCTCATGCTGAGGTTGCTCCAGATAAACCTGCACAAAAGTAAGGCAGCCTCGGCTGCTCTCATCAGTCGCCTTTCTAAAGGCGACGTCGAAGTGGTCCTTATCCAAGAACCCTGGGTGAAAAACTCAAGGATTTGCGGATTGGGGGCCACTGGGTTTAAGCTCATCCGAGCTGCAGATGAAGGTAAAGTGAGAACATGCATTTTAGTAAAGTCTGAGCTAAATATCTTTCTCTTGCCTAATTATAGCAATGGTGACGTCACAGCGGCCAGTTTGGCAAGCGGAGGCACCCAATTAACGCTAGCCTCCGTTTATATGCCGTACGACGCAGAGGAACCTCCTCCGGTAAAGGATCTGGTGGCCGACTCAAGCAAAGGCCATCTGTTAATTGGGACAGATGCAAACACCCACCACGTGCAGTGGGGTAGTTCCGACATAAACACTCGGGGTGAGTCACTTTTTGAGTACCTTTTAACAACTAACCTTGTAGTTTGCAATGTAGGTAATGAACCAACTTTTATTAATAAAAACCGTAGAGAGGTTATTGACCTCACTATTTGTAGCGAAAGCGTTTATGGGTGGGTTAAAAAATGGCGTGTTCTTGAGGAACATTCCTTTTCAGACCACCGCTATATTGAAGTAATGTTAGAGTTCTTCGTCGATCAGCCCATTGCGAGACGTAACCCACGTAATACAAACTGGGAACTACATAATGAGCTGTTAGCAAGAGAACTACCAGAACTGCCCCCACAAAGCCTCTCATCAACGATGGAGCTAGAGGGTCTGGTAGAAACCTTCACATCGGCTCTCTCAAAAGCCTTAGAACAGGCCTGTCCATTGCCAAAACCGCGCGGTAAGCGTAAACCTCACTGGTGGTCCCATGATCTGGACCTACTTCGTAAATCCTGTAGAGAACAGTTTAACAAAGCCAAATTCTTTGATAATGGGTCACAATGGCTAGAATACAAGGACAAACTAAGAACCTACCAAAAAGTCCTGAGACAAGCGAAGAGAACTTCATGGAGAAACTTCTGCACTGGAGTCGAAAGTGTCGTGGACACATCCAGGCTACGGCGCGTGCTTTCTAAGACGCAAACAGCTATTAGCTTTCTGCGGAGACCGAATGGTACCTGGACCAGCACAGAAGGGGAAACTTTAGAGCTGCTCCTGGACACACATTTCCCGGGAAATATGACAAACGCACCGGAAGTACCTGCAGCAAACCAAGCTGTGAATATACCCATCACTGAGGAGAGAGTGAGGTGGGCAGTCAAAAGTTTTAAACCTTTTAAGGCTGCTGGACCAGACGGGATTGTACCCGCTCAGCTTATCTACTCTTTGGAGGTATCAGCCAACTGGCTGCGGCACATATATACCGCTTGTTTGGCTATGAACTATATTCCGTGTGCATGGAGGAGCGCCACGGTCATATTCATTCCTAAGGCAGGCAAAGCCTCTCATTACGAGCCGAAGGACTATGGACCTATCAGTCTTTCATCCTTCGTACTCAAGACCCTAGAGAGAATAGTTAGCGATTTTCTCACTACAAGCATTGATAGGAATCTCATTTCGGACTATCAACACGCGTACACCAAAGGTAAATCTACGGAGACTGCGCTACACAGCCTAGTCTCTACTATAGAAACATCCTTGTTCGAAAAGGATTATTGTCTTGTGGCCTTCCTAGACATTGAAGGAGCATTCAACAACATAAGTCCAGACGCCGTTAACATTGCTTTAACTGATCTGGACGTAAATAGACCCCTAGTGGGACTAATTGATCAACTGCTCAGGGGAAGGAAAGTGCTCTCCTCATTGTCGCAAGGGGCACGCCCCAGGGTGGTGTCCTTTCCCCCTTACTATGGAACCTAACGGTAAACTCGCTATTAAGAGATACTAGTTGGGGGAGCGGGAAGGTCGTGGCATATGCTGATGACCTAGCGATTATCTACAGAGGCAAGTTTCCTCAAACTTTGTGCGACTTGATGCAGGTAGCATTGCGAGAGGTTTCCTTGTGGGCTTCCCGATGTGGACTCAGCGTCAACTCCGATAAAGTAGAGCTTGTCTTATATACCAAACGATACAAAATACCATCGTTGAACCTACCTGAACTAAATGGGGTGCGCCTAAGCCTGGCAGATAAAGCCAAATTTTTAGGCGTAGTTTTAGACAAAAAGCTGAACTGGAAGGACAACGTTATCCAGCGACAAAAGAAAGCGTACATTGCATTATATACGTGTAAAAGAGCCATTGGCAAAAAATGGGGACTCACCCCCAACATATGCAGATGGATTTATACCGCGATTATCAGACCCATACTTCTGTATGGGGTAGTCGTATGGTGGCCAGCCTTGAGCAAGGCGTCAAACCTAAACTTGTTGGGTAAAGTCCACAGATCCAGCATGATAAGCATAAGCGGGGCTCTAAGAACAACGCCTAGCGAAGCTCTTCAGGTCATTCTTGACATCTTTCCACTGGATCTGGCTGGTCATCGAGCAGCGGCAACGTCAGCCCTGCGTCTAAGGGAGTTGTCGTGCTGGAACAACAGGACCACAGGACACTCAAGTATACTAAACAAATACAGTTTTCTCCCTCCTAGCACGGATCGCTGTGCGACCACAACAGTTGCGGAAACCAACTTTAAGATAAACATACCCAGCAGGGATGACTGGACGGAGTCGGACAAGTACCTTGCTATGGGCAACAACATTTCCATATACACGGACGGCTCCAAGCTAAACGGGAGAGTTGGGGGTGGAGTATACTTAAGGGACCTTGACCTCCAGCTCTCATTCAGACTATCCGACCACTGCAGTGTATTCCAGGCAGAAGTTGCAGCCATAATGGAAGCCGCAGCTAGGATAGGGACATACATTGTCGGCAAAGAAATTTTTATCTTCAGCGACAGCCAAGCTGCCATAAATTCTCTGGGCTCCCACTCGTTCAATTCTGAACTAGCACTAAACTGTCGCCGATCTCTTCAAGAGATGGCTCAACAGAACCGTGTACACCTCACATGGGTCCCTGGACATAGGGATATCGAGGGAAACTGTATTGCAGATGAACTCGCTAGGCAGGGTACAACCAAGCAGGTTCTTCCTGGACAAGAACGCTTAGCTATGCCCCTGTCCACATGTAAGCTAATGCTAAAAGAGCACATCTACCGTCAAGCCGACGAAAGATGGCTACAAACACCGGGATGTCGAACGTCGAAAGAAACCTGGCCTAAATGGGATCCTAAAAGGTCCCGTCACGTTTACAGCCTAAGAAGGGATACAATTTCCACACTTGTAGGGGCACTAACGGGTCATTGCCTCATAGGTAGGCATGCAGAAAGGCTAGGAGCGCCTTATCGTCGTTGCTGTAGGAGTTGTAAAGAAGATGAGGAGGAGGAAACGGTGGTTCACCTCATTTGCAACTGCCCAGCGCTAAGCGGAGCACGGCAGCGCTTTCTGGGAGCTCCATTTCTTGATACTATGAGTCAGGTTGTGGAGCATGACGTCAAGGACCTGGTAGATTTCATCAGGTCCTCAAAATGGTTCGAAGAGGCGAGGTAACGGTGTTTTTCGTGGTATCACAGCGGGCCTAGTACTACTGGCCTAAGTGTGCCCTCGGGCAGCCACCCCAACCTAACCTAACCTATTCCAAAAACAAAATACAATTTTTTAAATTTAGAAAAATTAAAAAAAAAAAAATAACAATAATTATCATTAGAAAAAAATTATTGTTCTGGCCTTGAGCGCGATTCGATCCTTGAATGATTGATGGATTACATCAAAAAACATTTTACTACATCAACTAAATGATTTTTGGACTAAGAGCTGACGTAGAAATATAATTATTTTTTAACAGCCACATATTGTTTCAAATAATCTTTTCTAGTTATTTGGTAACATTTTAATACATTTCTGATAAATTTAATGATGATTATAAATTTAGTTATTCAATATAGAAAGTTCGGATATCAAAGAGTGGCTTTACATGCTTTTTCCCTGCAAAATTGTTATAATAATGTAACGAATTTACTGCAAATCCTCTTATTTGCCCTTTTGCTAAGTTCGTATCACTAAACTGTTGAATAAATAAATCCAATATTGAATAATGGAAAAATGGCCTTTATTAAAGTACTTCACAATAACACTTATACTTTGCAACTAGCTGGCTTAAAACCCAAACTGACTGATGAAACTAATCTATTGCCCGACAGATAGCGTGCTTAACTGAAAACTGCCCATAGCGCCTCTACCGCTGATGCTTTTATACTCTGTGATTTCCTCGTGGCATCTTCTAGGCGCTTCCAGAATTTTACTTAGTTAGTTATAAATTTCTCAGCTACAACTACAGATGTATAATTTTTATAGCTTCTATCATACCCCATGCGCTTGTATGTGTGAGCGACACTTCCACCATCACAATTGCATACCTTTAGGAGCATTTCAGATAAGATATCTGCATGTGCTTGTGCGTTGCTCTCAGCTGCGTGTACCTATATATGTGTAGACATAATGATTGATTCGTTTATGTAGATACATAATGATTGATCTATGGATGTGCATGCAAGGCGCTGCTTAGCATCGGCTTAGAGATGGCAGCACCCCTTAGTTTTGATAATATTCGTAACACTGCCCTCCACCTAAGTCTTGTCGTCCCGATCAGACAAATCTCTCGATCTAAACGCTGCTAACCTCTCCAAATGAACCACTTTCATTTTGGTTCGTGGTTTGCCAATGGTTTGTATGCGGTACACTACATCGTTGATCCGTTTTACAACTTTGCCTGGGCCTTCCCAGTTACTCTGAAATTTCGGGGACAAACCTTTTTTTCGTTGTGGGTTGTATAGCAGCACCAAATCTCCTTCCTGAAATCCTTCCGAATTAATTGCTTTATCGTACCTCGCTTTCATTTTGTCACTCATGTTGTTGTTGTTGTTGTAGCGATAAAGTTGCTCCCCGAAGGCTTTGGGGAGTGTCATCGATGTGATGGTCCTTTGCCGGATACAAATCCGGTACGCTCCGGTACCATAGCACCATTAAGGTACTAGCCCGACCATCTCGGGAACGATTTATGTGGCCACATTAAACCTTCAGGCCATTCCCTCCCTCCCTACCCCCAAGTTCCATGAGGAGCTTGGGGTCGCCAGAGCCTCGTCTGTTAGTGAAACAGGATTCGCCGCGGATAGGTGAGGTTGACAATTGGGTTTGGAGACGCTATATATTGCGCTGGCAACCTGAAGGGTTGCGCTACACAGCCCCTTGAATCTGGTATTTTAGTCGCCTCTTACGACAGGCATACCTACCGCGGATATATTCTGATCCCCTAACCCGCTGGGGGATTTTGTCACTCATAATCTTTGCTCGTTGCGTTATCAGATCCTGTATCTCTCTCAGCTCTTCTTCCAAGACACCAGTGGATTTCTTGACATTCCTCTCCGCATCGGCATCTATCCCATACTTCAAATCAGCTGGCAGTCGAAGGTCATTGCCAAAAATTACTTTTGCGGGAGTTTGGCTCGTTGTCTCATGTACTGCCGATCGGTAGGCCATCAAGAATAATGATATGTGTGTATCCCAGTCCTTATGGTACTTGTCTACTACTTTCCTTAAATGCTCCTCCAATGTTCTATTGAAACGTTCCACCATACCATCGGCCTTAGGATGCAATGCAGTTGTCCGTGTTTTTCAAATGCCCAACTTCTTGCACATTTCTTGGACCACAGCTGATTCAAAATTCCTGCCTTGGTCAGAATGTAACTCCATTGGTACACCATACCTTGCAACCCATTCGTTTGTAACCACTTCTGCCACTGTTTCTGCTTCTTGGTTTGGGATTGGGTATACTTCTGGCCATTTACTGAAATAATCCATAACCACCAGTACGTATTTGTTTCCGTGGTTGCTAGTAGGAAATGGACCTGCGACATCCATGGCGATCCTTTCAAATAGTGCACCTGAAATATACTGCTTCATCTGGCCATGACATCGTGTTTTGGGCCCTTTCGCTCTGTTGCATACCTCGCAGTTGGCAATCCACTCGGCGACCGACTGACGGCAACCAACCCAATAGAATCTCTGCTTAATTTTCTCGAGTGTCTTTGTGATTCCAAGATGACCTCCACTTGGACCATTATGCAGCTCGCTGAGCACGTCAGGAATCCTCTTTCTGGGAACAACTATCAGTTTCTTCTTGCATTGACCATCCTCACTCTCCCATACTCGATGAAGGCAACCGGATATCAATTTTAAACTGTTCCACTGTGCCCAATATGACTTCACAATGGGGCTCTCTGCTGACATCTCCTCTCTGCTTGGTCTTTCGTTTCGTTCCAACCCTTGCATAACATGTGATAGATCTGTATATTCTAGCTGACACTTTCTTAGTTGTTCCTTGTCCCATTCATCCGTACACGTTATAGTCATTAGCCGGACATCTATAATGTCTTCTTTAGCCTCGGCCTTTGAACAGTGCTTGCATTCCAAACTACATGGTCTTCGTGACATTGCATCGGCATTTCCATGGGTACTACCTTTTCGATGCTCAATGGAAAAGTTATAGTTTTGTAGTCGCTCGATCCACCGCGCCAATTGTCCTTCCGGATTACGGAACTGCAGAAGCCATTTTAACGCTGCGTGATCTGTCCTGACACGGAATCGCTGGCCGTAGAGGTATTTGTGAAAATGTTTAATGCACTCTACCAATGCCAACAGCTCTCTCCGCGTAGCGCAGTAGTTCCTCTCTGGTTTTCCAATCGAACGGCTGTAATATGAAACTACCTTCTCCTGTCCATCGACCAGTTGTGATATAACGCCTCCTATAGCATATCCACTCGCATCTGTTTCTAGAAAAAATGTTGCTCCTGGAATCGGATATGCTAACATTGGGGCAGTGCCCAACCGCTCCTTAAACGTTTGGAAAGCCACTTCTTGCTCCTTCTTCCATTCAAAAGCTTTATTTTTTCTTGTAAGCTCATGTAGGCTATGGGCTACGCTGGAAAAACTTGGTACAAATCGGCGGTAATATGTGCACAGCCCAAGGAAACTTCTCAATTCATGTAGGTTCTGCGGCCTTGGCCAATCCTTTACAGCCTCTATCTTTTCGTTCGCAGTGCAGATGCCCTCTGTCGTTACCTTGTGACCCAAATAATTTACTTCCTTTTTAAACAGCGTACACTTTTTGGGACTTAACTTCAGACCAGCGCCAGCTATTCTTTGGAAACTTCCTCCAAATTCTTAAGATGTTCATCAAAGTTCTTCCCAAATACGATGATGTTCCCGCTTCGCCAGTGGAACACTACGATGGTGGTACACCAAGCATGTTTTCCAATATAGTCCTTTCAGTACCTGATCCATGAGTCTCTCAAAAGTAGCTGGTGCATTACAAAGTTCAAAAGGCATCACTGTAAATTGCCAAAAACCATCACCGACACTGAAGGCTGTTTTCTCTTTATCTTCCTCCCTTACCTCAACTTGCCAGTAGCCGCTTTTCAAGTCCCGCGTGGAAAACCATTTCGTACCAGATAGCGAGTCCAGAGTGTCGTCCATTCTTGGCAATGGGTAACTATCCTTTTTCGTTACGACATTCAACTTCCGGTAGTCCACGCAAAACCTCATTTTTCCATCCTTCTTCTTTACAAGTACTACCGGTGAGCTCCATGGACTAGCTGGTGGTTCGATGACGCCACTGTCGCTCATTTCTTGTATGATTTGGCTCACAACTTCCCGCTTCGCCAGTGGAACACTACGTGAGCTTGACGGATCGGCCTCGCATCTCCAGTATCAATTTGATATTTCACAACGTTGGTGCGGCCTGGTTTGGAACCATCCTGGTCAAATATGTTCGCGTACTTTAGGAGCAGTTGTTTTGCCTTACTCTGATATGCTTCCTCTAGCCCCTGTGTCCATGCCGTGATGTCATTTGAAAGATCAGTATTACTAGCTGAAACGTGTTCCTGGAGCTGTTCACAGTTAATAACTACTTCAGCCTCTTAGCATCTTCCCAAAATAGCTCCTTTAGTGAGTTTGAGTGGTGACTTGAACTCATTGAGTACTCTTACCGGAATACGTCCATCTTGTTTTGTCATAGCCAGGGTTTTTCCTACAAGTATGTTCAGTATTGATTTGTTTGCTGCTTCGACAACCCATAATTTGTTTGTCCCACAATCTCCATCAACCTTTGCCCAGATTACTGCTTCGGACTTTGGTGGTATTTGCTGACTCTCTTCCACCAGCACTCGTTTATTGCTGTAGCATCTCTCGTAGCCGAAATTAAGTGGTACATCCACGTTTTTATATCGCATCGTCTTGCTTTGCATGTCGATCTTGATGCCCTGGTCGATTAAGAAGTCCACTCCAATTATGATTTCATCAACAATCTCTGCCACGTTTCCAATTGCGACTTCACATGATACTTCTCCTAGAACCGTGCTGTCTTCTCCAGTGGCTGTACGCTATCTTCTCCATGCAATGGTCTTATCTTCTTGTTGACTAAATCCGCTCGAATGATGGAGTGAGATGCACCCGTATATACAGTCAGTAAACGTTCCTTTCCATCCACATGTCCTCCGACAGTAAGATTGCTTGGCCTTCTTCCAATTTGTGAGATAGAGATTATGGGGCATTCAACTGAGGGAGCCAGCTGTCGCGCCTTGCTGCTGACTCGCTTTAGTTTAACGATTGATTGGTCTTGGAGATCTGATCATCTCCTTCACCTCTGCGTTTACGACCCCCCACATTGTTGGAACTGTTAGCATTGGTGTTGC
This sequence comes from Eurosta solidaginis, assembly GCF_040869045.1. Lineage (NCBI taxonomy): Eukaryota > Metazoa > Arthropoda > Insecta > Diptera > Tephritidae > Eurosta > Eurosta solidaginis. Next base: position 269,090,225 of record NC_090322.1, on the reverse strand, counting down.
AATAGCGCGCAACGTGCCCTGGCTTTCCACACTTAAAGCATTTGACTGCATCTGTATTCTTCTGCTGCGTACCCTTCCATGCTTCCAAAATTGTGTCTACCCACTCTGGTCTTTCTACTTCCACACGATGAGCCTTATATGCTGGTTTACTCAATAGGGAGGCAGTTTCCTCAGTCAATGCATGTGATACCGTTTCAGCAAATGTTGGCTTTGGGTTTGCGTATGTGGCTCGCTTCGTTTCGACGTCCCGTATGCCATTTATAAAGCTCTGGATTTTTACCCTTTCGGTGTATTCCACGGGTACGTCGGCATTCGCCAAATGTGCAAGCCTTTGCAGGAGCAAAGTCTCATTAGCTTTTTGGTAGTAGTTTTGCAACTCTATTTGGTGTATCTGCTTCCAGTGTTCGCTTCCGTATCGCCTCTCTAGAGCGCTCATCAATGTTTCGTAGTTGTTCCGCTCTCCCTCGGGAATAGTCTGTAGGATTTCAGCAGCAGATCCTTTCAATGCTACGAATAGTGCAGCAACTTTATCTTCAGCACTCCAGTTGTTCACTGCTGCGGTCTTCTCAAACTGAATCTTAAACACCTGGAAAGGAACAGAGCCATCAAAAGATGGTGTTTTTACCTTCGGATTGCTCGCTGGCACAGCTGGGCGGTCTAGTTGTAACTGCTCTATACGACCTCTTAACGCTTCTATCTCGGCATCAATTTTGTCCTCGAGTTGTAAAATTTTTGCATCCTGCTCTTCAGTTTCACAAAGAGCTGCGATGATACCTGTTCCCAAATTTGTGCCGACATTTCAGATATACGTGCCTCTTGCGCTTCCAGTTGAGATGCCAAATATGTCTTCTGTTCTTCCAATTGTGATGTTATACGGGATTCCTGCGATTCCAGTTGGGATGCCATATCGGTTGATATTTGTGACGACATTTCCGAAATGCGCATTTCTTGTGCTTCAATCTTCGATGTTACTGTCGACGTTTGTGCAGATATTGCAGCTAATATTGTGTTCAAGTCTGTGTTCACCATTGTCTGCGGTGTTTCGTTTTTCTCCAAAATTTTTGTTGTTGTCTCGTCGCCATCAAGATGAAAGACATACTCTTCCACGTTAATTCCTTCTGCTTCCATTGCCTCTCGTAGTCTTGCTTGAAGTTCGAGTTTATTGCCGGTTGTATTCAATCCACGGCTCTCCAACTCCTTCTTCAGTTGCTGGATCTTCAATTCACTGAACTTTGCCATGTCCTTGTTGTCCTCTGGAATTTATTCAACAATTCCTCTTCTGACACCAATTGTAACGAATTTACTGCAAATCCTCTTATTTGCCCTTTTGCTAAGTTCGTATCACTAAACTGTTGAATAAATAACTCCAATATTGAATAATGGAAAAATGGCCTTTATTAAAGTACTTCATAATAGCACTTATACTTTGCAACTAGCTGGCTTAATAACCAAACTGACTGATTTTTTTTTTATGACTGATGAAACTGATCTATTGCCCGGCAGATAGCGTGCTTAACTGAAAACTGCCCATAGCGCCTCTACCGCTGATGCTTTTATACTCTGTGATTTCCTCGTGGCATCTTCTAGGCGCTTCCAGAATTTTACTTAGTTGGTTATAAATTTCTCAGCTACAACTACAGATGTATAATTTTTATAGCTTCTCTCATACCCCATGCGCTTGTATGTGTGAGCGACACTTCCACAATCACAATTGCATACCTTTAGGAGCATTTCAGATAAGATATCTGCATGTGCTTGTGCGGTGCTCTCAGCTGCGTGTACCTACATATGTGTAGACATAATGATTGATTCGTTTATGTACATACATAATGATTGATCTATGGATGTGCAGTTAGTTAGTTTTGATAATATTCGTAATAATAATATCAAAATTTAACTGTCTTGCCAAAACGGATTCAACACAAAGCGTGGCAAGCCTTGAAACTCGCTCTTGAGATGAACACGATCTATGAAAGTTTTTGATTCTTTAAAGGACGCTGAAGGAACGTTCTGCACTAGCTACAGCGACAGGTATAGTGCAAAAGATACGTAAAGCAACACAAATGTTGGGGAAAATCGTATACAGATTTTGAACATTTTCGCAATTCCAATGGTGACAGACTTTTATCAAAATTTGCTTCGTAAATGTGTTTCAAGTGAATTATTTCGCATTATAGGCTTTGAGAAATGTCCGAATTGTATTTTTCGACAAATTTTGTTGCGCTCGCCCGAACCGTAGTTTCATCCATGTTTTAAAATTGCCACAAAAAGGAAAACGTCTCGCTCAAATTTCTCATAGCTGCAAATCGTTCAGTAATGCCAGTGATTACCGAATCAACGATCACCAGGAATGTATTGGTTTTAAAATCACACTCTGAATCATCCGTAATCATATCATTTAAATTATCTTAAGAAAGTCTTTTGGGTTTTCTCTTTCAAATGCCCGGAAACTTTGGCGAGATGTTCAATTGAATAGCAACTGTTTTGCATTCGTTTAAAATTGTTTCCCATTGGTTCCTGATCAACTTCAAACCAGCTAATAAGGCATCAAGATGTCGGACCTCAACATCTATGGTGGCGTCTCTAGCTTGGAGGACCACGTTTTTTTCATTAATGGTAGTCAGTATTTTGAACCAAATTGAGGACAGCAAGATACATTCGAACTTGTTGATGTACTTGAGAATGCCGGTAACATCGCCGTATGCTTGCGCAGTCAAATTTGGCTTTTGGCTGAAAGACTATGAAGAGAGTTTGGTACATTTTTTTTTGAGGATGTCCCATTGTTGTGGAGTGCTGCTGAAAATACTAAAACATGTTTGTACAACTCCGAAGAAAGTAATTGCAACCGTACAGCATTCTACAGCATCAACGCCACATAAATTGAGACTGTGGGTTGCATAAGGCGAGTAATCAGCATTCGAGTTTTTGTCGAGAATGTGACGTAGTGCTCCGTGGTAAGCTCCTTTCATATTAGCGCCGTTATCGTAACCTAGTGCACGAAAATCTTTTAATGGGATTTCATGTTTACCTAGAGTTTAGCAAATTAGATCAGCGATTTTCTGACCAGTTTTTTGGTTACAATTCACGAAAGCCAAAAACCGTTCTTGAATTGTAAAATTTGTTGCCTTCAAATTGAAATGGAGTTAGCGCAAAATGAACGTAGTCAACGTGGCTAGCATCAGGCATAGCATCAACGATAATAGCAAAATACTTGGCTTTCTTGCCTTGATCTAATATAGCTTCCCTCACGTGCTTTGCACAAATTTCTATAAACTCGTTCTGAATGTCTGGGGAAAGATAGTGAACTTGTAAACGTTTGTGCTGCTGTTGTGAAATCCTAACTTTCTCCAAATGATCTCTAAGTGTGGGATAATAATGGCCTATGAGATCTTAGATGCCCAAAAAATGTCCATCGTTTCGTTCACCAAGATATATACATTCGCCTTGAAAGCTAGATCTCTTTCAGCCAAAAATAAAATAGTGTCTAAAATTCTATATAACATTTCTTTCCACTTTTGAGTTTCAGTAATTAGCAGTTCATTGATAAAAGTATCCGTTGTAGCCTCCTTTTGAATTAGATTTTGTAAAGATCGCCATAATATAACATTTAATGTGATCTTGAGTATTTTCGTGTGATGGCAGTTTATCGTATAGCTTCTTCCATACCTGGAATTTCGAATATCCGCACAACAAATTTTAGGTCGATTTAAAGTATTGGTGCTTAACAGACGACATGGTAGGCAATAAAAAGCATTGCTACTGACACTCCACACTAACCAGTCACGCTCCACTTTCTCTCCATTTGGCAAGATTCTGTTTAACAACGAGGTAGGAAATACCTCGTCATGACGACACGTGGAAAATAACAGGACACTTTTGATGACCTGGACGAATTATTTCGTTGACGACTGCAAACACCTATTATTCACGATACCGATGTCGAAGTCGTTTAAATAATCTGGACTTTGATACAGAGTTGGTGGTATTGTTGGAATACTTTTTGAAGATGAACCTTCATCAGTCTCACCACGAAACATTACGATTTTGGATTCATGTAAACTTACATTTTTGTTTGATGTTTTTCTTGTCTGCTCAGGTCCAGGCAAAAAATCATTATCAGTATTCATTGCTTTTGAAATTCGGCTTAAAATTTGCACATGGAACAACTAAAGACTGTCCTGAATTAGAAAAAAATGCTTTGTACCTCTAAATCGCGGCCCCCCTGAGAAACAAATTTTTATTTGATGTTTTTATTGTCTCCTCAGGCCCAGGCAAAAAATCATTATCAATATTCGTTGCTTTTGAAATTCGGCTTAAAATTTGCACATGGAACAACTAAAAGATTTAAAAAAATGCCTTAGTACCTCTAAATCGCGGGCCCCCTGAGAAACACATTTTTATTTGATGTTTTTATTGTCTCCTCAGGCCCAGGCAAAAAATCATTATCAGTATTCGTTGCTTTTGAAATCCGGCTTAAAATTTGCACATGGAACAACTAAAAGATTTAAAAAAATGCCTTAGTACCTCTAAATCGCGGGCCCCCTGAGAAACACATTTTTATTTGATGTTTTTATTGTCTCCTCAGGCCCAGGCAAAAAATCATTATCAGTATTCGTTGCTTTTGAAATTCGGCTTAAAATTTGCACATGGAACAACTAAAAAATTAAAAAAATGTCTTAGTACCTCTAAATCGCGGGCCGCCTGAGAAACTCATTTTCGTTTTATGTTTTTACTGTCTCCTCAGGCCCAGGCAAAAAATCATTATCAATATTCGTTGCTTTTGAAATTCGGCTTAAAATTTGCACATGGAACAACTAAAAGATTTAAAAAAATGCCTTAGTACCTCTTAATCGCGGGCCGCCTGAGAAACACATTTTTATTTGATGTTTTTATTGTCTCCTCAGGCCCAGGCAAAAAATCATTATCAGTATTCGTTGCTTTTGAAATCCGGCTTAAAATTTGCACATGGAACAACTAAAAAATTAAAAAAAATGCCTTAGTACCTCTAAATCGCGGGCCGCCTGAGAAACACATTTTCGTTTGATGTTTTTATTGTCTCCTCAGGCCCAGGGAAAAAATCATTATCAATATTCGTTGCTTTTGAAATTCGGCTTAAAATTTGCACATGGAACAACTAAAAGATTTAAAAAAAATGCCTTAGTACCTCTAAATCGCGGGCCCTCTGAGAAACACATTTTTATTTGATGTTTTTATTGTCTCCTCAGGCCCAGGCAAAAAATCACTATCAGTATTCGTTGCTTTTGAAATTCGGCTTAAAATTTGCACATGGAACAACTAAAAGATTTAAAAAAATGCCTTAGTACCTCTAAACCGCGGGCCCCCTGAGAAACACATTTTTATTTGATGTTTTTATTGTCTCCTCAGGCCCAGGCAAAAAATCATTATCAGTATTCGTTGCTTTTGAAATCCGGCTTAAAATTTGCACATGGAAGAACTCAAAAATTAAAAAAAAAGCTTTGGTACCTCTAAATCGCGGGCCCCCTGAGAAACACATTTTCGTTTGATGTTTTTATTGTCTCCTCAGGCCCAGGCAAAAAATCATTATCAGTATTCGTTGCTTTTGAAATTCGGCTTAAAATTTGCACATGGAACAACTAAAAGATTTAAAAAAATGCCTTAATACCTCTAAATCGCGGGCCCCCTGAGAAACACATTTTTATTTGATGTCTTTATTGTCTCCTCAGGCCCAGGCAAAAAATCATTATCAGTATTCGTTGCTTTTGAAATCCGGCTTAAAATTTGGACATGGAAGAACTAAAAAATTTAAAAAAATGCCTTGGTACCTCTAAATCGCGGGCCCCCTGAGAAACACATTTTCGTTTGATGTTTTTATTGTCTCCTCAGGCCCAGGCAAAAAATCATTATCAATATTCGTTGCTTTTGAAATTCGGCTTAAAATTTGCACATGGAACAACTAAAAGATTTAAAAAAATGCCTTAATACCTCTAAATCGCGGGCCCCCTGAGAAACACATTTTTATTTGATGTTTTTATTGTCTCCTCAGGCCCAGGCAAAAAATCATTATCAGTATTCGTTGCTTTTGAAATCCGGCTTAAAATTTGCACATGGGAGAACTAAAAAATTTAAAAAAATGCCTTGGTACCTCTAAATCGCGGGCCCCCTGAGAAACACATTTTCGTTTGATGTTTTTATTGTCTCCTCAGGCCCAGGCAAAAAATCATTATCAATATTCATTGCTTTTGAAATTCGGCTTAAAATTTGCACATGGAACAACTAAAAGATTTAAAAAAATGCCTTAGTACCTCTAAATCGCGGGCCCCCTGAGAAACACATTTTTATTTGATGTTTTTATTGTCTCCTCAGGCCCAGGCAAAAAATCATTATCTGTATTCGTTGCTTTTGAAATCCGGCTTAAAATTTGCACATGGAACAACTAAAAAATTAAAAAAAATGTTGTAGTACCTCTAAATCGCGGGCCGCCTGAGAAACACATTTTCGTTTGATGTTTTTACTGTCTCCTCAGGCCCAGGCAAAAAATCATTATCAATATTCGTTGCTTTTGAAATTCGGCTTAAAATTTGCACATGGAACAACTAAAAGATTTAAAAAAATGCCTTAGTACCTCTAAATCGCGGGCCCCCTGAGAAACACATTTTCGTTTGATGTTTTTATTGTCTCCTCAGGCCCAGGCAAAAAATCATTATCAGTATTCGTAGCTTTTGAAATCCGGCTTAAAATTTGCACATGGAACAACTAAAAAATTAAAAAAAATGTCTTAGTACCTCTAAATCGCGGGCCGCCTGAAAAACACATTTTCGTTTGATGTTTTTACTGTCTCCTCAGGCCCAGGCAAAAAATCATTATCAATATTCGTTGCTTTTGAAATCTGGCATAAAATTTGCACATGGGAGAACTAAAAAATTTAAAAAAATGCCTTGGTACCTCTAAATCGCGGGCCCCCTGAGAAACACATTTTCGTTTGATGTTTTTATTGTCTCCTCAGGCCCAGGCAAAAAATCATTATCAGTATTCGTTGCTTTTGAAATTCGGCTTAAAATTTGCATATGGAACAACTAAAAAATTAAAAGAAATGTCTTAGTACCTCTAAGTTGCGGGCCGCCTGAGAAACATATTTTCGTTTGATGTTTTTATTGTCTCCTCAGGCCCAGGCAAAAAATCATTATCAGTATTCGTTGCTTTTGAAATTCGGCTTAAAATTTGCACATGGAACAACTAAAAGATTTAAAAAAATGCCTTAGTACCTCTAAATCGCGGGCCCCCTGAGAAACACATTTTTATTTGATGTTTTTATTGTCTCCTCAGGCCCAGGCAAAAAATCATTATCAGTATTCGTTGCTTTTGAAATCCGGCTTAAAATTTGCACATGGAACTAAAGAATTTAAAAAAATGTCTTAGTACCTTTAAATCGCGGACCCCCTGAGAAACCCCGGGCCCGGGGGGAATCCCCACACCCCCCCCCCCCCCCCCCCCCTCTCGACGGGCCTGTATATATATATATATATACACATATATTCTTGGAAATTATCCAACCATGTCGTAAAAATAATGTATGATAGGCAAACAAATGTGTTTGGAATTTCCATTGTTAATAATAACAAGTAAGGAAGGCTAAGTTCGGGTGTAACCGAACATTACATACTCAGTTGAGAGCTGTGGAGACAAAATAAGGGAAAATCACAATGTAGTAAAAAGAATCTAGGGTAACCCTGGAATGTGTTTGTATGACATGTGTATAAAATGGAAGGTATTAAAGAGGGAGGGGGCCGTAGTTCTATAGATGGACGCCATTTAGGGATATCGCCATAAACGTGGGCCAGGCCTGACTCTAGATTTTGTTTGTACGATATGGGTATCAAATGAAAGGTATTAATTAGTATTTTAAAAGGGCGTGGGCCTAAGTTCTATATGTGGAGGCCTTTTCGAGATATGGCCATAAAGATGGACCAGGAGTGACTCTAGAATGCATTTGTACAATATGGGTATCAAATGAAAGGTGTTAATGAGTATTTTAAAAGGGCGTGGCCCTTAGCTCTATAGGTGGACACCTTTTCCAGATATCGCCATAAAGGTGGACCAGGGGTGACTCTAGAATTTGTTTGTACGATATGGGTATCAAATGAAAGGTATTAATGAGTATTTTAAAAGGGCGTGGGCCTGAGTTCTATATGTGGACGCCTTTTCGAGATATGGCCATAAAGATGGACCAGGGGTGACTCTAGAATGCATTTGTACAATATGGGTATCAAATGAAAGGTGTTAATGAGTATTTTAAAAGGGCGTGGCCCTTAGCTCTATAGGTGGACGCCTTTTCGAGATATCGCCATAAAGGTGGACCAGGGGTGACTCTAGAATTTGTTTGAACGATATGGGTATCAAATGAAAGGTGTTAATGAGTATTTTAAAAGGGCGTGGGCCTTAGTTCTATAGGTGGACGCCTTTTCGAGATATCGCCATAAAGGTGGACCAGGGGTGACTCTAGAATTTGTTTGTACGATATGGGTATCAAATGAAAGGTGTTAATGAGTATTTTAAAAGGGCGTGGGCCTTAGTTCTATAGGTGGACGCCTTTTCGAGATATCGCCATAAAGGTGGAATGTGTTTGTACGATATAAAAAAAAAAAAAAATAAATGTAAGGCGCGATAACCTCCGAAGAGATCTAAGGCCGAGCTTCTCTTCCAATTTGCGTCGTGCTCCTCTTGATTTTTCCCTACAAATTGGCCGGACCGGACCTACATGTTTTATGCCGACTCCGAACGGCATCTGCAAGGCAGATGAGTTTTCACTGAGAGCTTTTCATGGCAGAAATACAATCGGAGCGCTTGCCAGACACTGCCGAGGGGCGACCCCGCTTAGAAAAATTTTCTTCTGATTGAAAAATCTTATTTCTAAAATTTTGATGTTGCTTTGCCCGGGAGTTGAACCCAGGACATACAGTGTGATAGGCGGAGCACGCTACCATCACACCACGGTGGCCGCCGTTTGTACGATATGGGTATCAAATTAAAGGTATTAATGAGGGTTTTAAAAAGGAGTGGTGGTAGTTGTATATGTGAAGGCGTTTTCGAGATATCGACCAAAATGTGGACCAGGGTGATCCAGAACATCATCTGTCGGGTACCGCTAATTTATTTATATATGTAATACCACGAACAGTATTCCTTCCAAGATTCCAAGGGCTTTTGATTTCGCCCTGCAAAACTTTTTCATTTTCTTCTACTTAATATGGTAGGTGTCACACCCATTTTACCAAGTTTTTTTCTAAAGTAATATTTTGCGTCAATAGGCCAATACAATTACCATGTTTCATCCCTTTTTTCGTATTTGGTATATAATTATGGAATTTTTTTCATTTTTCGTAATTTCCGATATCGAAAAAGTGGGCGTGGTCATAGTCGGATTTCGGCCATTTTTTACACCAATACAAAGTGAGTCCAGGAAAGTACGTGAACTGAGTTTAGTAAAGATATATCGATTTTTGCTCAAGTTATCGTGTTAACGGCCGAGCGGAAGGACAAACGGTAGACTGTGTATAAAAACTGGGCGTGGCTTCAACCGATTTCGCCCTTTTTTCAGAAAACAGTTATCGTCCTAGAATCTAAGCCTCTACCAAATTTCACAAGGATTGGTAAATTTTTGTTCGAGTTATGGCATTAAAAGTATCCTAGACAAATTAAATGAAAAAGGGCGGAGCCACGCCCATTTTGAAATTTTCTTTTATTTTTGTATTTTGTTGCACCATATCATTACTGGAGTTGAATGTTGACATAATTTACTTATATACTGTAAAGATATTAACTTTTCTTTTAAAATTTGACTTAAAAAATTTTTTTTTTTAAAGAGTGGGCGTGGTCGTTCTCCGATTTTGCTAATTTTTATTAAGCATACATATAGTAATAAGAGTAACGTTCCTGCCAAATTTCATCATGATATCTTCAACGACTGCCAAATTACAGCTTGCAAAACTTCTAAATTACCTTCTTTTAAAAGTGGGCGGTGCCACGCCCATTGTCCAAAATTTTACTAGTTTTCTATTCTGCGCCATAAGTTCAACTCACCTACCAAGTTTCATCGCTTAATCTGTATCTGGTAATGAATTATCGCACTTTTTCGATTTTTCGAAATTTTCGATATCGAAAAAGTGGGCGTGGTTATATTCCGATATCGTTCATTTTAAATAGCGATCTGAGATGAGTGCCCAGGAACCTACATACCAAATTTCAAAATTTACTCAAGTTATCGTGTTAACGGACAGACGGACGGACGGACGGACATCGAATTTTTTTTCGATACTGATGATTTTGATATATGGAAGTCTATATCTATCTCGATTCCTTTATACCTGTACAACCAACCGTTATCCAATCTAAGTTAACATACTCTGTGAGCTCTGCTCAACTGAGTATAAAAATATGGCTCACTATGCAAAACTTAAAATTTTATATGAAATATCCTAGACGTAATCATAAGGAAATAAAAAGAAGTTTCAATCTAGTGTACATGAACATATGTTAATAAATTTATCTGGGATATAACAACCTTTGGTTAGACAACTGATCATGATGATGAATGACAACTTAGAGGATCGCTCCTGTTGGAAGTGAAGCTATCAACCTAAGTAGTATTACTCATACATATTGTGACGAATATTAGCAACACTAAGAGATACTATCATCTCTAAGCCGATGCTAAGCACATCAATAGATCAATCATTATGCCTACACATATGTACGTTCACGCAGCGGAGAAAAGACGCCCAAACACATGCAGATATCTTATTTGAGATGCTCCCAAAAGTATGCAATTATAATTGTGGAAGTGTCGCTCACAATTACGCGCGCATATGAGAGAAGCTATAAAACCATGCATCTGTAGTTACAGCTGGGTAATTTTATAACTGATAACTAACTAGCAAGTTCTGGAAATAGAAAAGCCTAGAAATATGCAACGAGGAAATCACAGAGTATAAAAGGCAGCAACAGTAGAGGCGCGACAATCAGTTTGATTTAAGACGCTATCTGGCGAGCAATAGTAGTGTTATTGTGAAGAAAGGCCATTTTGCATTGTTGAATAGTGGAATTATTTATTCAATAGTTTAGTGATTCGAACGTTAGCAGAAGATTGCAAATAAGGGGAATTGCACTAAATTTGTTACAATTGGTGTCAGAAGAGGAATTGTTGAATAAATTCCAGAGGACAACAAGGACATGGCAAAGTTAAGTGAATTGAAGATCCAGCAACTCAAGAAGGAGTTGGAGAGCCGTGGATTGAATACAACCGGCATTAAACTCGAACTTCAGGTACGACTACGAGAGGCAATGGAATTAGAAGGAATTGACGTGGAAGAGTATGATTTTCATCTTGATGGCGATGAGACAACAAAATTGGAGGAGAAAAATGAAACACCGCAGACAATGGCGAACACAGACCTGAACATGATATTGGCTGCAATATCGGCACAAATGTCCGAAATGTCATCACAAATATCTACCAACATGTCATCACAACTAGAATCCCAGGAGACACGTATAGCATCCAAGATGGAAACTCAACTGGAAGAACAAAAGACATATATAGCATCCCAACTGGAATCACAGGAGGCAAGTATTTCAGAAATGACGTCGCAAGTGTTATCTCAACTGGAAGACCAAAAGACATATATGGTATCTCAATTGGGAGCGCAAGAGGCACGTATATCTGAAATGTCGGCAGAAATTTTGGAACAGGTGTCATCAAAACTGGAATCGCAGGATGCAAAAATGGCTCAATTTCAGGCAGAAGTAGATGATTTAAAAGGTCGTATGGAGCAGTTACAACTAAATCGCCCAGCTGTTTCAGCAAGCAATCCGAAGGTAAAAACTCCATCTTTTGACGACTCTGTTCCTTTCCAGATCTTTAAGCTTCAATTTGAGAAGACATCAGCAGTGAACAACTGGAATACTGAAGATAAAGTTGCTGCACTGTTCGTGGCATTGAAAGGGCCTGCAGCTGAAATCTTACAGACTATTCCAGAGTACGAACGGAACAGTAATGAAACATTGATGGCAGCTGTCGAGAGACGTTACGGAAGCGAGCATAGGAAAAGATCTACCAAATAAAATTGCAAAACCGCTACTAAAAATCTAACGAGACTTTGCAGGAGTTTGCTTCAGACATTGAAAGATTGGCTCATCTTGCAAATGCGGATGCACCTGTGGAATACACTGAAAGGGTAAAGATTCGGAGTTTTATAAATGGCATACGGGACGTCGAAACAAAGCGAGCTACATATGCGAATCCAAAACTAACATTTGCTGAAACGGTACCGCATGCACTGACTCAGGAAACAGCCTCACTTTTGAGTAAGCTCATCGCGTGGAAGTGGAAAGGCCAGACTGGGTAGACACAATTTTGGAAGCACTGAAGGGGTCACAACAGAAAAATGCTGGAGTTATGAAATATTTCAAGTGCGGCAACCCAGGTCACATTTCACGTCATTGCAGTACCAATCCCGAGACTGAGCTCAGGCCAAGGGGGTCACTGCTGGCGGACAGTGAACGGCCTATTAATTAGGTTAGCTGCGAATATGAAATAAGCAGCCCTCGACCAAGAGCGGCTGGTGAGGAGGGTTTGGCTTAAAAGGCCTAAAGCACCCTGAGAACCTCCAGTGGCAGGGCGAGTAGATGCCGCCCTGAATTAAGCATCCACAGCCTAGTACGGGGTTGCTTCGAGGGAATACCTACCCAAGATAGGGAGGCAACTATACGACGTGGGATACACACTCAGGAAGGTAAAGAGGTAAATTATTTGTAAATTTAAGGTGATTGTCACATTAAGACTGAGCCCAGTAAGGTCTTAATTAAGGTATACTGGAATCAACGTCTCGGATATGTTTGTTAAGGGCTGGCGAATGTGGCATTCGGAAATCTCAGTACACACCGTCGAAATGACTTTCCGGTTAATGTCCCATTCGTCTCCGTCCCGTTAAAACCTTGGCAGGCCTTGGGGTACGTTCAAAGTCCGTCATCATTATGTTGGTGGTGCAGGTTCGGTTGAGATCCTCCCGATTAATACTGATCTGGCTCTGAACGCAGTCTTCATGAGGGACTGCGTCAACCTTCACGTGGCCTCCCTGCCTTCGCATAGACAACCACGGGATCTATATAGGTAACTGCACACTCGGACCAAGATAGCGGCCTCAAGTGGGTACCCAATTAAATAAATGATGAGCAACAACAATACTAAAATAAAAAACCAAACACAGGAGAATGAAATGGCGTTCAATCCATTTGTAGGAAGGAAGCTAGCTCGCGCTCCAGAAGGGCGTGGCCCATCGGCTGGGGGCCTTAACATTTCGTCGCAAGTGGTAACGAAACCCAAAGGAGCGGAGGCCGAAAGCAAGCAAGGAGCGTTGTCGCCGGGTGCTACACCGAAGCTTTGCAAAAAGAACTCCGACAGCAAGGCTCAAACGGGCACACCATTATTAAGTGAGCTAATTAAGCAGGCGTCAGCTGCGTTAAATCAGCAAAACCCCCCTGGAGAAAAAAAGATGACCAAGCTAGGCAAGGCGATTGAGGACTTGATGCAGTTCTTCATAGGGCGTAATAATATACACGCGGAAATCAAGCGCTTGGCCTCCGTAATAAAAGTGCTGTACATCGAGTCGGCCCTAGAGGTAAAGAATTTAGAACATAAATTGCGTGCAAGCGAATGCGCCAAGGATAGAAGTCCATCACCCCCAGGAAAGCGACCGAGGAATAATTCGTACTCGACCAAGGAGAACAACGTGGTAAAACCCACTACTTCACTAAAAGATGTCTTACCAGGGCACGTGGGTGGTCACAAACGACGGCAAGAAACGCAAGAGAAGACGGAGCGGAAAGAGGAAAATTGCAGCCCAAAAGACGGGAGAGTGGCATTTAGCCAAAAAGAAGAGCAAGAAAAAATCACTTAAGGCTAGGCCGGATGCAATCATCATTTCCAAGGCGGGGGATGCGACGTACGCCGACATATTGCGTAAAGTGAGAAGATGCGACGAATTAAAATCCCTGGGTGATGACGTCAAAACGATTAGAAGAACGGCGAAAGGAGAGCTGTTGCTAGAGCTGAAAAAATCGCAAGATGGGAAAACAAGCGCGTACCTAGCAGAAATTGAAGCGGTACTAAAGGACTCGGCTAAAGTTATAACAAAGTCTCAAATGGTCACGCTACAGTGCAGAGATCTCGATGAGATTACTACGCCCGAGGAGATTTGCAACGCCCTCCACCAGCAATGCAACATCAAACTTCCAGATGTGGCTGCCATAAAAAGCATACGCACAGGGTACAGTGGCACGAAGTCGGCATTTATAAGCCTTACAGCGGATGATGCCAAGGCGGTTCTTAATACACAAAGAATCCGGGTAGGATGGGTTTCCTGCCGAATTAGAGAGCTCAAGCAAGAAAAATGCTGTTATAGGTGCTGGGGCTACGGGCATATAGCTCAGAAATGTAAGGAGACTGTAGATAGGTCTAGCCTATGCAGGAAATGCGGCCAGGAAGGTCATAAGGCTGCAAGTTGCGAAAATGCACCGAAATGCGCGTGTGGGGGACAACATTCAGCAGGCAGTTTTATATGCCCACAACGAGAGGGCAGCAAAATGACTGTCTCATGAGGGTATTGCAGCTCAATTTAAACCATTGCGAGGCAGCCCAAGAGCTATTATCCCAAACAGTCTATGAAGGAGGATATGACATAGTGGTACTCTCTGAACAATACAAAAATCGCCAGGAGCAGGGTTGGCTCTCAGATTCAGCAGGGAAAGCCTCAATTTGGGCACCAGGGAAATTTCTCCCACAGGAAATTATGACGCCAACGGTAGCAGGATTCACGTGGGCAAAAATCAACGGTATATACGTCTTCAGTTGCTATGCCCCTCCGAGCATGACCATCGCCGAGTTCGAAGACATGATATACGGGATCACCATTGAAGCACGAGGTAAACACCCGCTTTTAGTGTGTGGAGACTTCAATGCATGGTCATCTGTGTGGGGAAGTAGACAAACCAACGAAAGAGGGAGAGTTCTCCTCGAAAGCCTTACTTCTTTGAGGCTAGAACTCCTAAATGAACCAGGGATATATACCTTCGATACAGGTACCAGACGATCCATTATAGATCTCACCTTCGCTAGCAGCGAAATAGCAAGACGAGCAAAATGGTCCATAAGCAACGTCTACACACACAGCGACCATAAAGCTATTAGCGTAGAGCTGCTCGAAACTCCACGAACGGTAGCAGCAAGACATCGACAAAGTAGGAAATGGAAAGAGCACCTTTTCGACCCACAAATATTTGACATTATCTGGAAGGACGCCATAGTACGAGAATCGCATGCGGAAGGCCAGTCGGTTCAAATCACTAAGTTGCTATGTATGGCATGTGATGCTGTCATGCCCAGAAGTCGCGGAAAAGCACAGCGCACTCCGGTATATTGGTGGAATGACGAAATTGCGGAAGAGCGTAGAAAATGCCACAAAGCACGAAGAATAGCGCAGAGGGCACGCTCATCACCACGATATGCAGAGCTACACAGCACCTATGTCGCACAAAGAAAGGCACTTAAAAATGCCATAAAAAAGAGCAAGAAGTTATGCTTTGGGGAACTGCTGGATAATGTCGACCTAGATCCTTGGGGATGAGCCTACAGAACTGTGATGGCCAAAGTTAAAGGACCGATATCACAGCAACCTACGTGCCCGATACTGATGAATATTATTGTTGAAACACTTTTCCCGGCGCAAGATCGCTGGACTTATCCAAGCGAGGATCTAGAAAGTACGGAAATTCCGCAAATTACAGAGCAAGAGGTGCTGGACGCTGCAAAAAGAGTTGCTGATAACAAATCCCCAGGACCCGACGAAGTACCAAACATAGCCCTTAAAGCCGCGATTACAACTAGGGCTACATTATTTACTGATCTTTTTAATGCCTGTATGCAAGAAGGCGTGTTCCCTCGCCCGTGGAAACGACAAAGACTTGTCCTATTGCTGAAACGTGGTAAACAGCCGGACCAACCATCCTCATATAGGCCACTTTGTATGCTGGATTCCCTAGGGAAGATTTTCGAGCGTATAATTAGTGAGCGCCTACAGCTGACTCTAGAAAGACCAGGTGGCTTATCGAATAGTCAATATGGATTTCGCAAATCAAGATCCACCGTAGATGCAATACAAACAGTCGTCAATATAGCTAGAGAAGCTATCTCTGGAGGCCAAAATAAAAGGAAGTTCTGTGCACTGATTATGTTGGACATCAAGAATGCTTTTAACACTGCGAACTGGATGCAGATAAAGGCAGCGCTGCAAAGCTTCGGCACTCCAGCTTACTTACGCAGAATTATAGGTTGCTATCTTAAAGACAGAGTACTTCTTTTTGACACGGATCAAGGAGCAAAAGAGTACAAAATCACAGGAGGCGTCCCACAACCAACGCTTTGGAATGTAATGTATGACGGGGTGCTAAAGATTTATCTACCAGAAAACACGCAATTTGTGGGATATGCTGATGATATTGCAGTGGTAGTAGTGGCCAAGAAACTGGACCTTCTTCAAGCATTATGTAATGACGCCGTAGCAAGAATAAAGGAATGGCTGACCAATACAGGACTGGAGTTCGCTAGCCAAAAGACGGAAGTGGTATTAGTAAGCTCCAAACGGTCGGCGAACGAGTTAGTCTTAACTGTCGGGGATCATCAAATCACCTCAAAGGATTCCTTAAAATACTTAGGAGTGCACATTGACTCTAAGTTAACTTTCAAAGAGCACTTCAGAGCGGTGGGGGAGAAAATTACCAAAGTTAATGGATCACTTATGCGAATAATGCCTAACATTGGTGGTCCGAGCGAAGCTATACGTCAGCTATTGTCCACAGTAACCAGCTCAATAATACTATATGCAGCACCAGTGTGGTATGGATCTAAACAGACCCATCAAAAATATATATTAGAAGCGTACCGACTTGCTTCTTTAAGAATAGCAAGTGCTTATCGGACGGTGTCCGACGACGCGCTCCTGGTTCTAACCCGGAAAATCCCAGTGGACTTACTGGCAAGCGAAATGGCCGATCTGTATAACACTAATATCGAGCGACCATCTGAAGAAGACAAGAAAAGAGCAAGGACACAAACAATAGCTAAGTGGCAAGAACGGTGGCCTCGAGTAAAGGGCATTGGACTTTCACACTAGTCTGAAACGTAGCTCAAAGGAATGAGCGGAAGCACGGCGAACTGAACTACCATCTCACGCAGATAATGAGTGGACATGGCGGTTTCAAAGAGTATTTATGGAAGCGTAGGATAGAGGAAGATCCTCATTGCCCAATGTGTACACGTCATGTTCTACTGCCCCCGTTTCCACGAAGAAAGACTCACCTTTCATGGAGTCTTTGGGGAGGAACCTACCACGAGAAATTTAGTTTCACATATGTGGAACAGGAAAGAGTGCTGGACTGCAGTGAACAAAATGGCATTTATAGTAATGACACGCCTGATGGATGCTGAGAGGGAGCGCAGAGAAATGCGCATGCGAAGCAGTGGCGATTAAATGGACACTCAGAGCAAATAGCGGGAACCTGGACGCAGGCACAACAGTAGGCTCTTCAAAAATGAGAAATATGGAACGCCACCCTGAAGTAATGCGAAAGTGGTGCCGGGGTGGGCGACGGTTCCAGAACGGGGCTGTTTTTTAGTCTACGGACACACGGTTGCTGCGACGGCAGCAATTATGGTGCATTGGGCATTTTTCAGCCTCCCCGCAAAAAAAAAAAAACAAAAAAAAAGTACCAATCCTAACGGTTCCAACAATGTGGGTGGCGGTAAACGCAGAGCTGAAGGAGATGAGTAAATCTCCAAATCCACTCAATCGTTAAATTAAAGCGAGTCAGCCGCAAGGGCGGCAGCTGGCTCCCTCAATTGAATCTCTATCTCGCAAATTGGAAGAAGGTCAAGCAATCTTACTATCGGAGGACATCTGGATGGAAAAGAACGTTTACTGACTGTAGATACGGGTGCATCCCATTCCATAATTCGATCATATTTAGTCAACAAGAAGATAAAATCATTGCTTGGAGCAAAATTACGTACAGCCACGGGAGAGGACACCCAGGTAATTGGAGAAGTAGCATGTAAAGTAGCAATTGGGAACGTCACGGTACTACACAATTTTATAGTGGCAGAGATTGTTGATGAAATCATAATTGGAGTGGACTTCTTAATCGACCAAGGCATCAAGATCGATATGCAAAGCAAGACGATGCGATATAAGAACATGGATGTGCCACTTAATTTCAGCTACGAGGCTTACGCAGTAAACGAGTGCTGGTGGAAGAGAGTCAGCAAATACCACCAAAATCCGAAGCAGTCATCTGGGCAAAGGTTGATGGAGATTGTGGGACAAACAAATTGTGGGTAATGTACCAGCTACTCGAAGCAGCAAACAAACTAGCGCGGAACATACTTGTAGGTAAAACCCTGGCTATGACAAAACAAGATGGACGCATTCCGGTAGGAGTACTCAACGAGTTCAAGTCACCACTCAAACTGACCAAAGGAGCTATTTTGGGAAGATGCCAAGAGGCTGCAGTAGTTATTAATTGTGAACAGCTCCAGGAACACGTTTCATCTAGTAATACTGATCTTTCAAATGACATTACGGCATGGACGGAGGGGCTAGAGGAAGATTATCGGAGTAAGGCAAAGCAACTGCTCCTACGCAAACATATTTGACCAGGATGGTTCCAAACCAGGCCGCACGAATCTTGTGAAACATCAAATTGACACTGGAGACGCGAGGCCGATACGTCAAGCTCCTCGTAGTGTTCCACTGGCGAAACGGGAAGTTGTGAACCAAATCGTACAAGAAATGAGCGACAGCGGCGTCACCGAACCATCAGCTAGCCCATGGAGCTCACCTGTGGTACTTGTGAAGAAGAAGGATAGGAAAATGAGGTTTTGCGTGGACTCCCGGAAGTTGAATGACGTTACGAAAAAGGATAGCTAACCATTGCCAAGAATTGACGACACTCTGGACTCGCTCTCTGGTACGAAATGGTTTTCCACACTGGACTTGAAAAGCGGCTACTGGCAAGTGGAAGTGAAGGAAGAAGACAAAAAGAAAACAGCCTTCAGCGTCGGAGATGGTCTTTGGAAATTTACAGTAATGCCCTTTGGACTATGTAATGCACCAGCTACCTAAGGTATTGAAAGGACTACATTGGAAAACATGCTTGGTGTACCTGGACGACATCATCGTATTGGGCAAGAACTTTGATGAACATCTTAAAAACTTAGAGGAAGTTTTCCAGAGAATAGCTGGCGCTGGTCTGAAACTAAGTGCCAAAAAGTGTTCGCTGTTTAAAAAGGAAGTAAATTATTTGGGTCACAAGGTAACGACAGAAGGCATCTGTACTGCGAGTGAAAAGATAGAGGCAGTAAAGGATTGGCCAAGACCACTGAACCTGCATGAATTGAGAAGTTTCCTTGGGCTGTGCACATATTACCGCCGATTTGTGCCAAACTTTTCCAGCGTAGCCCATAGCCTCCATGAGCTTACAACAAAAAATAAAGCTTTTGAATGGAAGAAGGAGCAAGAAGTGGCTTTCCAAACATTGAAGGAGCGTTTGTGCACTGCCCCAATGTTGGCATATCCGATTCCGGAGCAACATTTATTACAGATGTGAGTGGATATGCTATAGGAGGCGTTTTATCACAACTGGACGATGGACAGGAGAAGGTAGTTGCATATTACAGCCGTTAGATTGGAAAACCAGAGAGGAACTATTGCGTTACACGGAGAGAGCTGTTGGCATTGGTAGAGTGCATTAAACATTTTCACAAATACCCCTACGGCCAGCGATTCCGCGTCAGGACAGATCACGCAGCGTTGAAATGGCTTCTGCAGTTCCGTAATCCGGAAGGACTACAAAGCTATGACTTTTCCATTGAGCATCGAAAAGGTAGTACCCATGGAAATGCTGATGCAATGTCACGAAGACCATGTAGTTTGGAATGCAAGCACTGTTCAAAGGCCGAGACTAAAGAAGACATTATAGATGTCCGGCTAATTACTATAATGTGTACGGATGAATGGGACAAGGAACAACTAAGAAAGTGTCAGCTATAAGATACAGATCTATCACATGTTATGCAAGGGCTCGAACGAAACGAAAGACCAAGCAGAGACGAGATGTCAGCAGAGAGTCCCATTGTGAAGTCATATTGGACACAGTGGAACAGTTTAGAATTGATATCCGGTTGCTTGCATAGAGTATGGGCGAGTGAGGATGGTCAATGCAAGAAGAAACTGATAGCTGTTCCCAGAAAGAGGATTCCTGACGTGCTCAGCGAGCTGCATAATGGTCCAAGTGGAGGTCATCTTGGAATCACGAAGACGCTCGAGAAAATTAAGCAGAGATTCTGGGTTGGTTGCCGTCAGTCGGTCACCGAGTGGATTGCCAGCAGCGAGATTTTCAACAGAGCGAAAGGGCCGAAAACACTAGGTCATGGCCAGATGAAGCAGTTGTTGTTGTTGTAGCAATGCTTCGCCCCACCTAATAGCTGCGACCGATTACAAATTGTCATCAATGTCCTCTAACGGGAGTCCAAGGAAACTTGCTGTTTCGACAGGGGTGGACCATAATGAAAGGAGTGTTAGAGGCGTTGGTTCCACATTACAATTAAAGAAATGCCGGGGTTGATTCTGGATATGTAATAGTTTAACCTGTTACAGTATCCAGAATGAAGTTGAGCCAGAGTGACTCGCGTTTCCCTGGGGAGTATGCGTTCCTCTTCCGCAATTTTTGGGTACTGTTCCCCGAGTACTGGATTCACTGGGCAATTCCCGGCATAAAGGTCCGACGCCTGTTTGTGGAGTTCTCCAAGGACCTGCTTGTGTTTTTTGCTTCATACGGCTGAGTTCTCAGGTGCCGTATTTCCTCAAAATGCTTACGGAGATGACTCCTTAAGTCCCTAGGCGGTGCTGGCTCATCAGTCAGATGTCTGTTGGGATGCCCAGGTTTCTGGGTATTCAACAAGAACTGTTTGGTTAGCATCTCATTTCTCTCTCTGATGGGGAGTATTCTCGCCTCATTATGTAGATGGTGTTCTGGGGACATAAGAAGACAGCCCGTGGCGGTTATGAGCGCAGTATTTTGGCAGGCCTGCAGCTTCTTCCAGTGGGTAGTTTTTAGGCTTGGCGACCATATAGGGGACGCGTAGCACGCAAACGGCTTGCCAATTGCTTTGTGTGTTAATGAGCGTTACTTTGTCTTTTCCCCAAGTACTGCCAGCAAGGGATTTTAGGATTTTATTACGGCCCTGGATTTTCGGAACAATTGCGGCTGCGTGCTCACCAAAATGTAGATCCTGATCAAACGTCACACCCACGATTTTGGGGTGTAGGACAGTCGGTAGCGTAGTGCCATCGACGTGGATGTTCAAAATGGTCAACATTTGGGACGTCCAAGTTGTAAATAAGCTCGCGGATGATTTAGTCGGTGATAATGCCAGGTTTCGCGAGGCGATCAGGGAGGTAGCCGTTTATTCTGTTGCAAAGCTCATCGATCTTTGGGCCCGTGCCAGTGGCCATTATTGTGCAGTCATCGGCGGAAGAAACGATAGTAACTCCTTCAAGTGGCGAAGGTAGTTTTGATATGTAGAAATTAAACAAAAGTGGGGATAGGACACCACCCTGAGGCACCCCTTGTTTAATTCTTCTTGGCTTTGATATTTCGTTTCTGAATTGCACCGATGCCTGCCGACCACCCCGATAATTTGCGGTCCACCTTTTAAGACATGGGGAAAGGGTAACCCTTCCAAGTCTTGCTTGCAGTAACGTGCCATGGTTGACCGTATCAAAAGCTTTTGATAGGTCTAGCGCTACGAGTACTGTTCTGAAGATGAAGCAGTATATTTCAGGTGCACCATTTGAAAGGATCGCCATGGATGTCACAGGTCCATTTCCTACTAGCAACCACGGAAACATATACGTACTGGTGGTTATGGATTATTTCAGTAAATGTCCAGAGGTATACCCAATCTCAAACTTAGAAGGCGGCAACAGTAGCAGGAGTGGTTACAAACGATTGGGTTGCAAGGTATGGTGTACCAATGGAGTTACATTCTGACCAAGGCAGGAATTTTGAATCAGGTGTGTTCCAAGAAATATGTAAGAAGTTGGGTATTCGAAAAACACAGACAACTGCGTTGCATCCTCAGTCCGATGGTATGGTGGAACGTTTCAATAGAACATTGGAGGAGCATTTAAGGAAAGTAGTAGACAAGTACCATAAGGAGTGGGATACACACATATCATTATTCTTGATGGACTACCGATCGGCAGTACATGAGACAACGGGCCAAACTCCCGCAAAGGTTATTTTTGGCAATGACCTTCGACTGCCAGCTGATTTGAAGTATGGGATAGATGCCGATGCGGAGAGAAATGTCAAGAAATCCACTGGTGTCTTTGAAGAAGAGCTGAGAGAGATACATGATCTGGTAAGGCAACGAGCCAAGATTATGAGTGACAAGATGAAAGCGAGGTACGATAAAGCAATTAATTCGGAAGGGTTTCAGGAAGGAGATTTGGTGATGTTATACAACCAACAACGAAAAAAAGGTTTGTCCCCGAAATTGCAGTGTAATTGGGAAGGCCCGTAAAAAGTTGTAAAACGAATCAACGATGTAGTGTACCGCATACAAACCATTGGCAAACCACGAACCAAAATGAAAGTCGTTCATTTGGAAAGGCTGGCAGCGTTTAGATCGAAAGATTTGTCTGATCGGGACGCCTAGAAATATGCAACGAGGAAATCACAGAGTATAAAAGGCAGCAACAGTAGAGGCGCGACAATCAGTTTGATTTAAGACGCTATCTGGCGAGCAATAGTAGTGTTATTGTGAAGAACTTTAATAAAGGCCATTTTGCATTATTGAATAGTGGAGTTATTTATTCAACAGTTTAGTGATTCGAACGTTAGCAGAAGATTGCAAATAAGGGGAATTGCACTAAATTCGTTACAATATTGTGACGAATATTAGCACAACTAAGGCATACTATCATATCTAAGCCGATACTAAGCAATCACTTGTATCTACATAAACAAATCAATAATTATGTCTACACATATGTACATACAAGATGCGGAGAGATATGCACAAACACATGCATATATCTGAGATACTAACAAAGGTATGCAATCATCGGTGGAAGTATCACTCACATATATACGCGCATATAGCTATGCGAGAAGCTATAAACGTGCATCTGTAGTTTATAGCTGGTAACTAAGTAGTAAATTCTAGAAGAAGAAACCTAGAAGTATGCGAACGACACAGCAGGAGCGAAAGCTGAGTAAGCAGCAATCAGTTTGATTTAAGCACGCTATTGGTTGCGAAGTATAAGTGTTATTGTGAAGTATTTTCAAAGTAGTCTAATAAAGACCATTTTGCATTATTGAATATTGGAATTATTTTATTCAACAGTTTAGCGATACGAACGTTAGCAGAAGGTTGCAAATAAGAGGAATTTCACTAAATTCGTTACAATATTGTTTGAGCATATTGTTTTGTCGTAAAACAATACGCACTCCCCCGCAAGGTATTCGTCGGATACATCTATAGACACGATAATTTGTAGGTGGGTATGTATGTACCCATATGCCTAGATAGGCGCTCACTATATACCGTTACATCCACCAATGTACTTCTATGCACAAAATAATCAGTGCATAGCCATAACGTAACCCAAAATAGTGGATATATTAATTGGCTAGACTTAAGGATGAAACCATAAAGGGTCGTTGCTAAATGAAAGCTTTCGGACGCCAGGCTATGAATCCAACATTTTTTTACATATTGTCTGGGCAATTAGAAAAACCGCCGTTTTCGATCCCACATTATTTTATACTAGCAGACCAGTCAGACGTTGTTCTGCCCTAAATTTGGTCTATCTGCATACATTTTAATAAGCTTTTTCTCTCTAACTCTGCCCTCCCCTCTTCACTTCTTCTTAATCATTTTATTCACTCCTCCCTCCGTCTTTTTCGCTCCATCTATCTCTATTTTCGTCCCACTATATCTCGTTCTTAGTCTCCTAATCCTTCCCTCTTTTCTCTTCTCTCAAGATTTTCCCTTTTTTCTTCATCCCTTATTGCCATTCCCAGAGGGTGGTATGTATTTTGTTCCAGTCCCATTCCGAGTTCCAGTCCCACTCCGAGTCTCAGTCCCTATCTAAGTCCTAATCTCATTCCCAGCCCGTCTCTGGTCTACTTCCCCGAAAAAAGGTTTGTAAATACTAATATAGGCAAATTTATATACCAAATTTCAGGCAAATCGAATAGGACGTATGTAAATAGGTATGTGGGTATTATCAATTCATGCTTTTTTTCGGCTTCGCATGCATATTTATCAGTTTTGCCAGGTTGATGCAACTAAATCGAATATCACAATGAAAATTACTTTAAAGCTCTGAGCAACAGCTTTCATTTGATATCCATATTACACACACATTCTGGGGTTATCCGGGTCCACGTTTTGGCCTATATCTCGAGACCCTAGTCACCCAGCGGTATAAATTACTCTGTACTAAAGCACACATCAAAAGCTTCAATTTGATACCCATAATGTAAAAACACATCCTACTGTTACCCTGGTCTACGTTTTGGCCTATATCTCGAGACCCTAGTCACCTATAGGTATGAAAACTACCCTGCACAAATGCACTCATCAACAGCTTCAATTTGATACCCATAATGTAAAAACACATCCTAGTGTTACCCTGATCCACGGTTTGGCCTATATCTCAAGACTATAGTCACAAATAGATATGAAAATTACCCTGTACTAAAGCACTCATCAACAGCTTTCATTTGTTATCTATATTGTTTAAACACTTTCTAGGGGTACCCGGGTCAACGTTTTGGCCTCAATCTCGATACCCTAGTTACCCGCGGGTACGAAAAATATCCGTTATCAAAGTACTCATAAACAGCTTCCATTTGATACCCATACTGTACAAACATATCCCAGGATTGCCCAAGTCCACGTTTTGATCTCAAGACCCTATCCAGAACGGAATAAAAATTATCCTATGTCTGTCTCCTGGTTCTAAGCTACCCCTCCACCAATTTTCAGCCAAATATGTTCATCCGTTCCTTCCTCTCCAATCACTCTTTATCTATTAAAAAAAAGTGCATAAAAATCCGTTGCGTATTTTTAAAGATTTAATCATTAAGGGACAGAAAAAGCGACTTTGTTTTATACTATGTAGTGATGTACATCCATACATACCTATAAACCTACGTCCGAAGTTAAATAACGCAGCGAATGCTATATATGTACGTATATATGTGTCGCATCATCCTCACTCAAAAGCAATTAGCGCGAACAGTTCACAGCGAACAACCACACAAACACATTTTTTGGTAAAAATGTTACTTTTGTTTAAACAATTTGGCTGATATAAGAAAGGAATCAAGTATTTTATTTTTTCAAAGTTTTACTGAAAAGTAGAATTTTTTAAATCCATCCATCCGTTTATGAGTTATAGCTGTGTAAACAAAAATTTTATGATTTTTTACTACATTTTGGCAATTTGCCACGCCCCTATAATATATATCTTCAAATTATATTAACTGTACCATCTCACGTAGCTAAGCTTTCAAATGCAAAAAACCGTTTTGAAATCGGAGCATTCTGTGTGAAGTTATGTGCATACATGTCATTTAGCTACTTTATTTTATAAGATTTATAGATAGATAGATAGATAGAAGATATAGATATATAATGAGTGTAGTAAAATATGCACATGTGTGTATACTTACCGGAGAATATGTTTGAATCAACGCGCATATAATATTCGCCCTATATGTTGCATGTATATATTTCCCTCGATAAGTGGTTACGATTTACTATTGCATCCTAAAATGTACTTGTATGTAGAAATTATCCCGTACATGCAACAAACGAGAATTTTTCTTTCAACAAAGCAGAAAAAAATCAAAAATAATTAAAAAAAAAATCAAAAATAATCGAAAATCATTTTGATTACTTTTGATTATTTTTGATTTTTTTCAATCATAATTTTTTTTTTAGTTTTTTCTAATGGTAATCAATTAGTAATTGCGTTTTTCGGAAAACAATTGAAATAATCATTGGCCGTTAAAATAGACATCTAATTAATTGATTACTAATGCTAATTCAAATTTAACAGGTCTGATTTCGATGCGCTGGATCCCAATCCTCTATCAGATTTGGCTTAAAAGGTGGCGGTTCAACCTTAACATAAAGAATAATCTAGAATTCTTAAGACCGTCAATATCGAATTTTCCATAAAACATAGAAGTATACAAGGAAGGAACTAATCTTACAAATAGATGGTTCTTTATGTTTGTTTCTCTCAAACAGTAAGCAGTATATAGTCCTTAATAGACATTTTTGGGTAAGAATCAACTTTGAGACGATTTGCTATTCAGCACACAGTTGCCCCAAATTTCAATATTTTTTTTAGCTGATTCTTGGTAAATCACAAATCAAAAAGTTAATTAAAGCATGAAAATTTTATGTTTAAAGAGCTTTATAGAATTTTTTCTTAATACTTAAGGAGTGTTCCGTAAAGAAATGCACGCGTCATTTTGGTTGTAATTTGACGAGCTTGGACTTTTGAAAAAGTCAAGAAAATATTACTCTAATTTTCCACAGAGTTTTTTTTAGCCACCTTTGATTTACTTCTGTACACCTTTTCCGAAAAAAGTAACCTTTGCAAAAATATGTATAAAACCGAACTAAAAAAATTTATACCAAATTTTCGATTTATTTTATTTTTATTTTTACCGGGCATTTGTAAAGTCAAATATGCTAAAATTTTTGTTTGTATCCTTTGGTTTTGTTTTTAAATCAAAAAATCATTACGGCCGCCGAGAAGAGAGAATGGTTTTACCTTCCTATATTTTTATCATGGGCTGAAAATATCATCTATAAGTAGACCCAAATACATATTTAATAATAATATGATTATAATACATTAGTAATACTGAGATAGTCAAGTTTGGAAAAACATCTTATTCATACGAGATTATATAAGTAAGTAATTCTAACGGAGTTTTAGGTTCAATTTCTTTTCTACTACAAAATAATATTTTGCAGACACATATTTCGATAAAAAGTTCTGTTCGATCGAAATCTGTATTATAAAATTCACACAAGTCCTTACAATTTCGTCATTATTATCCCTATTTAACAAATTTCCAGCTTCTAAGAGAAATCCAAATATAAAATTAAGGTAATTTAGTCGTGTAAGCCTTGTACGTATTTTTTGTTGGAGACGATCGAGAACACTTTTCATGACGCGAGAAATTTCACATTGAGCGGAAAGACCAATCTCTAGCCGAAATTGCGGCGCCTTTTACGTTTTACTATATCAATATCCCATTTTTCACAAAGAGACTTCGCTTTTTCTATCGGTTCCTCACAGAGAGTGTCTCTAATTTGGGATTCACGTTTGACAGTTTTTGTTAAAGCATTTTTTAATAATTCCCATGGTAACGGTGAACGTGAGAAAAAAAGATATGGGAAATCCGCCAAACTTTGGTTTTTTTGGAGAAAAAAAATTTTTTTTTGAAACATGGTAGCACGCAAATATGTTTTTGTTAGGAACATTGAGGGGTAAATTGCACCTATAATGCATCACCGTTACTCGTCTTACATAATGCCCCAAAAAGATATAGTGAAAAGACCGAGCCAAATATATATAAATTGAGGTCGCAATGTTAAATATACATTTATTTCAACACTTCTGTACCGATTATATCAAAATTTAAAAAAAAAAAGGAGATATATGCAACTGTTAGTTATGTAAAATTTTTTTGATACACGAGACCCAGTTTTGTAGATATCGGTAAAAATATAAAACCGAATAACCGCCAAATATTTTTTACTGCAAAGTTTTCAACACATTTATTTTAACACCTTTCTACCGATTCTTTTGAAACTTTAAAAACATATATGTAGGTAAGTGAACGAAGTATGTTGAGGTAAAAAAGTTTTAATATCCGAGATCCGGTTTTGGAGATATTGATAAAATTATAAACCCGGAAAACCTTAAATTTTGTTACTTATTTAAACACTTCTTAACCGATTGTGTTGAAATTTTATCAGAATGTACATATCTATGTGGGGTATATTTAGATAAAATTTTGTTGATACCAGAAACCCGGTTTTAGAGATATCAGCAAAAATATGAAACCGGGTAACCGTCAAATATTTCATACCCGTTTGTTAATTTTTTCTCTACACCACAGTAGTATACTATCAATTGCCTCATCTTGGAATATTCATGCAAGGAAAGTTATTGATGTTTGTACATGGGACAAATATACGAAATTTCCGACAAAAATTGGCAATCGTCAAAAAGTGTAGATTTTTTTTTTTTAATATTTGTACCAAATTTGTGTCTTTTCATTTACTTTTAAAAAACCTGGTTTAAAAAAAATGTCTACACTTTTTGACAATTGCCAATTTTTGTCGGAAATTTCGTATATTTGCCCCATGTACAAACATCAATAACTTTCCTTGCGCGAATATTCCAAGATGAGGCAACTGATGGTATACTACTGTGGTGTGGAGAAAAAATAAACAAACGGGCATGAAGTGGTAAAAGTAAAATTGTAGCTGTGCGCCAAAAAAACATGCTCCTGAAAAAAATGTACGCATCCAAGCGCTTCCACTTTTCTGCCTCTACCTTCAAAACTGAAAGGGGCACATCGAATTTGAAGCCCTATGTATTTTTAGTCCCTGACAGGTTATTATCGTGCATAATCCAAATTACAATACTTAGTTACCTCAAAAAGCTATAAGCACAAAAACTGTCAATATTGAAAATGACAAAAAAAAGTATCGCAACTTTGGTTGATGATAGTTTTGAGTATTGGGGGGGGCACATTAATTTTGCTCATACTTTTAGAATCTCCGTCTCAAAAACCACATTCAGTTTAAATTTGCCTCAAAATTTTATCGAAAAATTTCAAAAAAAAAAAAGAAAAAGTGTAAAAATCGACGTTTTTTACGTTTCGAAGTTCTGCAAAAACTTACTATCAACTTTCTTCATTTTTAAAATCATCAGATCGGATAGTCAAAAGGTCAAACTTAATGTCCCTGTACTTTTTTCTGGCCTTGAGTATTTGCCCGTGTGTAAAACCCGAGTATCCAAAAAAGTAAAAGTTTTTGGGATTTGCCCATATATGCCTTCAATTATTCCACAACCTGTCGCAAGTGTTATAATAAAAATACAAATTATCCAGGAAGTTCTGCTTTGCGGACCATTTGGCGCCCCCTGTGAGTAGCGCTCGGGGCAAGATGCCGCCCCCATTACACCACTGCTACCTTTGCCCACCTGGATTGGCCTATTTCAAAGTGGAGGAACATATAGATAAAAATGAGTATGCTCCCATTCGCCGAAAAACAAATGCCACTAAAATGGGTACTACGACAAGACCCGAAGCATACAACCTCTATTGTGGCCTTAAAGTCTCCCTCGAAGCGCAGATAGCGAATCAGGTAGTGTGTTCGTGTTGTGATTGATGACGCTTTACTACTATGGCCGTATGGTAGGCGCTCAAGCTGCCCCGAGGCACCGAGCCTGGTTGCAGTTGTTAACGCTATGTTCTTTGCTACCAGGTCTACAAGTGGAATGTGCATAATGGCATACAGTGCAGCCATTGGGGTTGTTTTCTGGGCTCCCGTAATGCTAAGCATTGATAGTCTGCATACTCCCTAGAAAATACCCTATCTTATTTTTTTTTTCAACAACAACATATTCAGTATTCAACTGACGAACGCCACACTATAGAGTAAACTGGCAAAAGTTGTCTCAAAATAAAAATTTCTCCACAACGAATAAGGCTCGACTTATCAAACAAAAAATACTTGAAAGGCCAATTTTTTAGGGATGTGAGAAAAATAGGATATTGGAAAAATGTCAATTAAAAATATTGAAAAACAGTTGTGAAAAACACCCCTTTGCATTTACGTGTTTTTCTCATAAAAGAAAAGCTAAATGTGTCTTTTTGTTAAATCTCAAATCTCTTTATAGATTTTGAGAAAATTGTATATACAAAACTGTTCACTTAAAGTCCGAACGAAGTTTAAGATATAAAGTCTGTGGTACAATTCCTATGACCGAAGTTGTATATCGTTCCTGATCACCTATTGTATCTGAAGAATTTTCAAATACTGTCTTAAAGTTCACACAGTTTCCAATATGAAAAAAGGCAGATGCAATTAAAAGTTTCAAAAATGAGTATTGAAAAACGTGTTTGAAAGTGTAAATTTGTAATTTTTCATCTATTTTTAATTATAAAATAAAAACAAAAGAAAATGTTTGGATTCCAAATCACATTTTCTATAGATTTTGAGATGATGAACTCGAATATATGAAAAAATATATATGTATATATTATATGTTCAAAGAATTATTTTCGCGAAAAGAAGAAAGAAAGTGTATGGCATCATTTTAGGTGCAATTTACATGAGCGAAAATGCCTTCGATTTTTTGGTTAAATTTTCGTTAAAAATGCAATGAAAACCTATCAATCGCATACATTTTGGCGACCTTTAAAGTGAACATTTCTGTTGTAACCTTTTGTGTATGTATATTAAGTTTATTTTATGAGTGAATATGAACATTTCGATATAAAATGTGTTGCGTTAATACTAAAGAATAAAAAAGAACAAAAAGGAATAAGCAAAAACAGAGTTGCCAAAATGATAGTAAATTAATTTAGTGTGTGGCGTTACCACTTCGTTTCATACATAACATTTTTCCCTCCTTTGCAGGAGTTAAGGTGAGAATGGAACTCGGTTTCCTTTGTCTGGTCGACCGCCGAGGGGCTGACGGCGTCTCGCTTAGTTCCGGATCTCTTTCCGGTGTCGCCTGCCGTGCTGGTGTTGAATGCGATGGCGGTGTATCGTCCTGTATTATTGTAGTGTTGGGAGTAGAGAACCCTTCCAAATCTTCTTCTGATCCCAATGATATATTTTGTGGTGATTCTATGGGTGTTTCGACTTCTTCGTGGTTTTCTACTATACCCGATGCAGCTGTGCCGTTCTCTTTAGCTGCAACCCTCGTTTCATGATGATTCACTTCCGGTGTTGCTTTATCGGGCCCCGCGTGTGACTTCCGTATTTGGTCTACATGTCTTTTTATCATTTTCCCATTGAATTGTATTTGATAGTGAAGATCCCCTAGACGGGCGTGTATTGTTCCTTTGAGCCACTTAGAAATTCGCGGGTTACCCGACAGGAAGTATACGTTTTGATTTACCTTGAACTCTCTTCCCTTTTTCTTGAGATGCATGTATTGTTTTTCCTCTACTTTCCTCGAGATTTCCTCTGGTCGAATCAAGTCCAATCGTGTTCGTAGCTGCCGCCCCATAAATAATAGTGCTGGCGAGGTGCCTGTTGTCGAATGTGGTGCATTTTTGTACTGTCTCAAGAATTCGTTTATGTTTTCCTGCAAAGAACTATTCGTGGTACCCATTGCTTTCAATGCGTTCTTGACCGTCTGTACGCTTCGCTCTGCTTGTCCGTTAGTTGCCGGGTGATACGGTGCTGAGTATTTGTGATATTTAACACCGACTGTAGTCAGGAAGTTTTTAAATTCCGCGGACGTGAAATTTGTTCCATTATCAGATACAACCGTTTGAGGAACGCCATAAGCCGCAAATACGTCGTCCAGCAAAGTAATTGTCGCGGCCGCCGTAATTGATTTAGTGATTTTCACCTCTAACCACTTGCTATACGCATCCGAGATTATCAGTAGCATTGCTCTTTCGAACGGCCCCGCATAGTCAATATGAATGCGTTCCCACGGTCTCTTGGGATACTCCCAATGATGATCGCCACTTTTCCCGGGTTTGTTTGCCTGTTTTGCACATGATTCGCATTTGTTCGCCATGTTCTCGATATCATTGTCAATGCCCGGCCAGTATATGAATGAGCGGGCGATTCCTTTCATCTTGACAATCCCTAGGTGTGATGTGTGTAAATTGTCAAGCAGTTTGGCTCTGTACTTTGGTGGAATGACGACGCGATGCTCGAACATCAAACATCCTGACGATAGCTTGTAACTCACTTCTGGGGACTTGTATCCTGTTCTCTTCAAGCATTGACCTGTTTCCAGCAGTTTAATTATTTTACCCAGTCGCTCGTCTTTTCTGGGTTCGTTTGCAATTTTGTCGGATCTTAATGGTAATTGGTTGATTT
This sequence comes from Eurosta solidaginis, assembly GCF_040869045.1. NCBI lineage: Eukaryota > Metazoa > Arthropoda > Insecta > Diptera > Tephritidae > Eurosta > Eurosta solidaginis. The sequence goes on along the minus strand of NC_090322.1, from coordinate 269,057,950 downwards.
GGCGAATCACAAAGTTGTCGAACTCGTCGTATTCGTCTGGATTATCCGTATATGCCTGCCGCACATGTCCCACCTGTACTGGTTGCTGTCGTAGAGGGTGGGCCCGTGAAAGATAGTCGGCGTTAGCGTTTGCCTTTGAATTTTTATACACCACTTCGAAATCAAATCTACTCAGAAAGTCTGCGTAATTAGCCATTCTGCTAATGCAAAGTACTGGTAGAGACTTGTCTGGTTGTAAAATTTGTGACAACGGTTTATGATCTGTGATTAGCGTGAAATGACGCGCGTACAAATATTTGAAAAATTTCTGAACTGCCCATACTATTGCCGGTGCCTCTTTATCCATCTGTGGGTATCGCTGTTCTGCAGTATTCAGTGTTCGACTTGCGTATGCAATGGGTCGTTCCGTTCTCTAAGCGATGTGATGGCACCGCTCCCAACCCTGTTTGACTCGCGTCCGTCGCTAGTAGAACCGGTAGTGCCGGGTTGTAGGGTATCAAGACTTGTGGAGAAACCAGCGCCTGTTTTAGATACTCAAAGGCTGAATTTGCCTCTTTGGACCAGTGAAATTTTTCGCTTTTCAGCATATCGCGCAATGGTCGCGCTCTCGTCGCCAGGTCTGGGATAAATGCACTATAGTAAGTAGCTTTTCCTAAAAACAGCTGTAGCTCCTCCACATTCGTTGGTTTGGGGCTATTCAGTACAGCTTCAATGTGTTTGTCAGATTTATGCACCCCCCGTGCGTCGATGCGATGGCCTAAAAACTCCACTGATGGAGTAGCAAAAACACACTTTGACTTATTTAAGCGTAGACCATTGCATTTGATGCGATTTAGCGTTGTCGCCAAAACCCTCAGCAGCTCTTCAAAATTTTCCGCGAACACCAAGATGTCATCAAAGAAATTTAAAACGTTTGGCACTCCTTGCAGGAGCGTCTCCATTTTTCTTTGCCAAATAGCTGGAATATTTGCTGCCCCATATACCGCACGAGTCGGTCGTACTAGTCCGTGTGTAGCTGTGTTTAATGTCAAAACATGTGCGAAATCATCGTCGATCGTAAGGTGTGTATATGCGTCGGTTATATCCAAGTGACAAAATATCGCCGCTTTTTTCATTTTATTGAACAAGTCTTCCGCTTTAGGAATCGGATGTTCGTCAATAATCATTCTTGGATTAACCGTTGGCTTGTAATTGCCAGTGATGCGAATATCTCCATTTTTTTCGCGACTACATGTGTTGCTGAAGCCCATTCCGAATGCTCTACTCTCACGTAAAAGCCAGACTGGATTTTGCGATCTATTTCCTTGGCATACGCCTCTCTCAATGCCATTGGTATTTCGCGTGCTCGTGCGAACACTGGTGTGGCTCCCGCCTTCAGCTTCACTTTTGCAGGCGGCCCTCTCAACTTACCCGCTGTCGTGTCAAAGACTTCTTCGTAACTTGCAAGGAGATGTTGCAGCCGTTCTCGTTGGTTTTCTGAAAGTTTTGGCGCGGTTGAACTTATAGAGTTAATTTGCCTGGCTGACGAAAATAGCTCCGAAAAGTTAATTTCACGTGCGAATTGTGAGATCCATTCTCTGCCGCAAAGTGTATCGAAATCTTCTTGGACAACATACAGATTCAGGCGCCGCTTAGTCCTCCCCATTGATGCGGTTACTACAACCCTACCCATGCAGTTCACTCTATGCCCCGTGTAGCTTGTAAATCGTCTGCCTATTTTTAATAATCTAAAATTCGGTTTTATAGTGCGAAGAGTTTTATAATTAATAATGGCGCATGGGGCACCCGTATCAAGCTCCATCTGTATTTGCTTTCCATCGATATTTACGTGAAGCATTTTTCTGTCTACTGCTTTACATACATTAATGTTGTTCAGCTGCTGAACTGGTTCGAGCTCATTCTCTGAAATCTGATCGAGTTTTGCCTTGCACACTTTTGCAATGTGGCCCAATTTTCCACACGAAAAACATTTGGAGCTACTGAATTTGCAGTCTTTTCTGCTGTGTTGGCCCCCACATCCGTAACAATTTGCGGATTTTTTTTTTGGCTTCTTGGTCAACTTTTCAGCATTTGCATTTCTTTTTGTTTTGACTGGTTCGTATCCCAGTTTAAACGTTGGTTCACTTGGTTGTTCCCACTCTGCACACTTCAGATCTGTTGTTGCACTTTGTGTTAGTTCGATTGTGTGCGCAATTTCGTATGCCTCAGTAAAATTGTTTGGTTTTTTACTTATAACCTCATTGCAAATATAGCGTGAATCCACGCCATACAGTAACTGCTCTGTTAACATCCTATCCAAAAAGTCGCCATATTCACAATATGCAGCGCCCTTTTTTAAACGAAGTGCGTACTCGGCAATCGATTCGCCTTTTTCTTGCTTACTTTGTCTAAATTTGATACTTTCAGCATACTTGTTCCGTGAGCCATCAAAATGGCGAATTAACACGGTTTTTATTTCATTGTTTTTCAGCGAGTCAGGCGTCTTTGGGCTAACAAGTATTTTTAGTGCGGCGTTCAGCTCTGCCCCCATATGCACGAGTACGAATTTGTGTTGTTCCTCTTCTGGAACTTTGCTCAGCTGTAAGGCCCAATCTACGCGTGTGAAAAAATCCTGCACTGAGGATTTGTCTTCTGAGTTGTATTCTGCAATACTAAACGGTGGCGGTTTGGTTGCTGCCCGCTGATTTGCATTTGCCCCAGCACTGTGGGACGCCCCCTCTACAGCCTCGCGAATTGCCCCTGCCAATGCATCCATCACCCTCTTCAAATCTTCCGGTGTGAGGCTCATCTTTTTAATCCCACTTTTGACACCACTTTTGTGTATGTATATTTACTAAGTTTATTTTATGAGTGAATATGAACATTTAGATATAAAATGTGTTGAGTTAATACTAAAGAATAAAAAAGAACAAAAAAGAATAAGCAAAAACAGAGTTGCCAAAATGATAGTAAATTAATTCAGTGTGTGGCGTTACCACTTCGTTTCATACATAACATAACCTTAACTTTTTTTTTACAAATTCTAGTTCAGCAACTCAAAATATATAGTAGGATTGATTTAAAATAAAAATAAGCTTTCAATTTATTTTTAATAATTAAAAAACGGTAAAAAACGCAAAATAATTTTTTTTGAAAACGTTTTTCAATATTTAGTTTTGAATTTTTTATCAATATCCGATTTTTTTTTTATATTTGCAAAGAATCGGCCTATCAAGCTTTGTTTAATTTATAACCATAGTACAGGTCTACAAGTAGGATAGTAAATTAATTCAGTGTGTGGCGTTATCACTTCGTTTCATACATAACATAACCTTAACTTTTTTTTTACAAATTCTAGTTCAGCAACTCAAAATATATAGTAGGATTGATTTAAAATAAAATAAGCTTTCAGTTTATTTTTAATAATTAAAAAACGGTAAAAAACGCAAAATAATTTTTTTGAAAACGTTTTTCAATATTTAGTTTTGAATTTTTTATCAATATCCGATTTTTTTTTTTTTATATTTGCAAAGAATCGGCCTATCAAGCTTTGTTTAATTTATAACCATAGTACAGGTCTACAAGTAGGATATGTAGCAGCACGCACATACACAGCCACGCTCACCTGATAAAATGCTTGTTCTTGTTCGTATTTTTTGTGGAAGTTATTTGGCACTGTTGTACTTCTTAGGTCCAAGAAAAGTGTAGTAGCTGCTAACGAAAACTGCGTAAAATTTTTATTGTAAAATTACAAAGAAATATCCTTATTTACTTTCAAACGAGCACTTAATTACATATCTCTTTAAATCCATATGTTTTGGACAATTTAAATTAACAAATTGTGATACTTTATTACCGGGGACGATTGCTAAAACAAGACCAAAACCGTCGGGGGAGGTATTAATAGACACGGTTTTGCCTCGCTTCCAATAATTCGAATACTTTTTCGCCTTTGGACTATTGATAACATGACAAAACGCGTCTCTTCATTTCTCTTTCCACATTTTTGGACGGTACTAGACCTCGGTTTAAAACTGTTTTTCGCGGAGAACTTTTGAACGGGTAGAAAAACTTAGCACCCGTGTTTGTATTCTTAATACTGGAATAACTACGCGACCTCGGATACCCCTATTCAAGACTTTTGTATAATTTTCTGTAGGACCCATATATGTGCACTACATTTTCATACTAAATTCGTTCAAAAAAATTTACCATCACAGCAACCTATATCTGATATTCCGCTCCTTTTTTTGTTTCCCTGCGTCGCTTTCAACGACAGCAACCCCGGTAATTTTTGACACTTCGTTCAGTGTCAAACGCACGTTCCACTGAGTTCAACAATAGTTTGACACTGACCGAAGTGTCAAACGGCAGTGTGTTAGAAAGAGGAAGGAATTGTTTCTTTCTCATACATATCATACTTGTAAACCTGTACTATGTTTATAACTCTCCGTTACAGATAAATTTGATTTTGAGACAACTTTTTCCCATTTACCATTTTATGCTGAGACATGAACATTATTCTAAAATCAGTTTTCGGTAAAAGTTTTGATGTATATGTTGAACTGAATAAAGATGTACTAATCTTTTTAAGTATATTGGAACGATTTTCCGTCATACCTTGTCAAATTTGGTTTGGAGACAACCCGGTTCCGGCGTTGCGCCATCATCAGTGTCGGTTTCGTTCTGATCTATTGTTGTCGTTTGTCTTATATTTATATTTCGTTAGTACCTGAACAGGGGCCGAATCGTAACATACGATCCGTGATCGAATGCCGATTCACAATAGCTCCAATATGGTTTATCGGATTCATGAAATATATGAACTAGGGACAACGCGTACTCACTAGATACTTAATATATTATTATTTTTTTAAATATTTGGATAGCCTAATTTTTGTCGCTTGAGTAAAAATAGTTTTCAATCTGTCATCGTATGTTACGATTCCATAGCTGGTATTGTCAAATTGAATGTTTGTGTACGTATATTTTGTGTGTTATGTGTTTCTTCTGACACGGGGGGTAAGACATATCTAGAAAACCAATGGCCATCGACACAATAATACATAGAACCTCGAACCACCCACAACAGCATAAAAAGCATTAAGACACTTGGTACATAGTCTTGAAATTACACCACTTAAACAAGAAGCATATAAGACAGAGCTTGAAGTCATATATAACATTGCTGCAAACAACGGATATAAAAAAGCACTAGTAGATAAACTCAGAAGAAATCATAGAGAACAAAATAGGAATAATGAACAGGAGAGTACAAACCATTGTGGATAAGACAAGTGTGATAACTTTTGCATAGACGTCAAATTTACAAATAAAACCGATAAAAAAAAAAATAAATGTAAGGCGCAATAACCTCCGAAGGGATTTTAGGCCGAACTTCTCTTCCAATTTTCGTCGTGCTCTTTTTAATTTTTCCTACAAATTGGAGGGACGGTTGTTTTATGCCGACTCCGAACGGCATCTCCAAGGCAGATGAGTTTTCACCGATCACCTGATTTTTAATTGACTATCGTGGTCTCATTCTGTATCTCTTTCTATCACCCGCTGAAGATAGCCGGCCCTATGCACCGCCATATTGAACATCCTGTCAAAACGCTAAAAAGTATCCATCTTGAACAACCTGCCAGGCAGTTGATGGATAAGATATCACACTTGGGTAACAATGACATATACTGGAAGGGGAACTTGTAAATTGGCTAACTTTTTTAAAAAATAAAACATTATCACAGCGTTTAAAGCATCGAACAGTCTAGGGCGAAAATTCACTAGCTCAGAGGTTCCGTTTAGCAGCCAGGGCGTATAAAAACTCACCTGCGAATGCCAACACAGTTACATAGGACAAACAGGACGAGTAATAAGAACGAGGTTCAGAGAACACATTAGAGATTGTGGAGATCTAGTAGTTTTGGAAGCGTAGGCAATCAAGTAAAGGTCCTCCACATTCAAAAAAAAAGGCCGACGTCTGAACATATTAGGTTAGGTTAGGTTGAACTGGCCGGTCCATGAGGACCTCACATACGACTGAATAAATCCGTAGTGTTACCAAAAGTTTGTTTTAACGACCAAAATAAAAACCCTATCAAAAACCAGGACCTATGTTATAAAATAACTCCGTCCTCTTGGTAAATACTAGAAGCTTCCTCGGATTTAAGCCACTTGCTGCTTCTAGATCTGACAGCTGTACCACTCCTAATAGCTGGAGTCTTAGTCTGACAAGCGCAGGGCAAGAGCACATAACGTGCTCGATCGTTTCCTCCTCCAGCCCGCACTTCTTACATCTGCTACCACTGACCAAGCCTAATTTAAAGGCATGTGACGCCAGAAGGCAGTGTCCAGTCAGAATACCCGTCATGAGTCTACAGTCCTGTCTTTTTAATGATAGAAGAAACTTTGTTAGTCTAAGGTTGTAGGACCTGCACATAATCTTCGACACTTTACAGCCCCGCACTTGAACCCACGCCTTTCCTGCTTGGTCGATCATGTGCACCTCTCGCCTTCGCTTAATTTCGCCCAGTCTAATTGGGACGTCTACGGAACAAGCTTCAAGGGATGCGCCCTTTTTTATCTAGTTCATCCGCTTTTTCATTCCCATCTATTCCCATATGCCCTGGGACCCAATATAGATGTATGCTTCTCCCTGTCCCGATTCTCTCCAGGGACTGCTTACACTCTAACACGCATTTAGATGCTGTGCTATGCGAGATTATTGCCTTAATTGCTGCTTGACTGTCAATATAAAAGTTAACACGGTTGCAGCTGGGCTATTTTCTTCCAAGGTTTCTACGTCTTTGGTTAAGGCTACTATTCCGCTTGGAAAACGCTACAGTAATCCGGCAGCCAGTAGGATCTGTTTATTTCCGGATCAGCACAGTATACCGCAGACCCTTCTCCTTCCACTACTTTGGAACCATCTGTGTACACTTGCATCGCCTCGTCCGCCATTTGAGCACGAACATATTAGAAAACATGGAAATCTACAAACAAAAAACATTCGACGGTAGAAAAATAAACAAATAGACAAACACTATTTCTGACACAATATTTGAACCTGTAAAGCTTGTTTACAAAAAACAAAGTAATCACACAGGTACAACAAACAAACACGCATCAACAAATAAACACAAAACAATAAACCAACAAAATCAACAAATACACAAAAAGCTCAAACGACTAAGATCACTGTTTCCTACCTTCCTCAGCTAACCGCACAAGTTGATCAGTGAGAAACCGCTACCGTGTCCGAAGGAACACACACATATTACATATACAAACATTCAATTTGACAATACCTGCTCAGGCACTAATGAATTATAAATATTAGACAAACGACAAGAACAGATCAGAACAAAAACGACACTGATGATGGTACAACGCCGAAACCGGTTTATCTCCAAACCAAATTTGAATTCGAGTCCGATCGGACAATAATACCATAGATAGGTTGTATGCATGTGTTCAATTTTGTATTTAAAATGCGTATAACTCACCCGTGTTAAAGTCCAAACCTTGTGTATCCACCAAATATTGCAGAATGTCACCTTGCTCTTCAAGATTTTCTGTTTCGCGCAGCATTGCAATTAATTCCTCAACTTCTGTGTCTGCAAAATTTGTGTCGGTGCGATGGCGTTGGATGAGAATTTTTGGTATAGCTTGTACTGATCGGTGAAGAAGTGTGACAACGGCAAATTATAATGCAAAACCACAAAAAAATATAAATAACAATATAAAAAAATTAAATTTAAAAATAAAATAAGACCAAATACATTTTTTTTTATATCAAGCAAAATTTTACACAATAACTGCGATATCCAGATCACAAGAAAACGCACAAGAAATTTTATTATATTCCCGTTGCAAGCCAAATGCAGTTTTTTTGTTTTAAAATGTCTATTTTCAGTTTTTGGTATTCATTTTCTTTTAGAACTGCTTTCGAGATGTGTTTTGCATGCATCAATTGAAGCCTGAACTGTTTTTTTTTTTGTTTGTTTTGGGTATTTCTTGAGCTTTTCCTCAAGTCTCCAAGAAATGCTTACAGGCTTAAACATTGTGAACCTTAACGAGTAATTGAGATAATTTTGGAATATATAGGGCATTTAGGACACCTTACTAGCAATAACTAAGAGAAAATGTTTGCTTATATTCAAGTACACCTATCCCCCGATTTACACGGGACTTGTTTTACACGATTTTGCTTTTACACGGTTCATAAATCAGCAAAATTTGAAAAACTCCGATGATTCACAAATCATTAAAAACCTTTTTGAGTCCCCTTGGCAAAACTGATTGCAATATTGAGGGATTCCCCTTATTGTGAATATGTATGTCCAGGCGCGGCAATTTTTTTTTGCACGGTTTTTGCAACAATTTTAAAAATATAAATTTATTTCACAAAGCAACATCAAATTTTTAGAAATAAGGTTTTTCAATTAGAAGAAAATTTTTCTAAGCGGGGTCGCCCCTCGGCAGTCTTTGGCAAGCGCTCCGAGTGTATTTCTGCCATGAAAAGCTCTCAGTGAAAACTCATCTGCCCCTCAGATACCGTTCGGAGTTGGCATAAAATATATAGGTCCCGTCCCGCCAATTTGTAGGAAAAATTAAAAAAGGAGCACGACGCAAATTGGCAGAGCAGCTCGGCCTAAAATATCTTCGGAGGTTATCGTGCCTTACATTTATTTATTAATTTTTTATAAAAGACAAGAAGACCCGGCAGACGTTGTCCTGCCCTAAATTTGGCCTATCTGCATACATTTTAATAAGCTTTTCCCATCTGAATCTGCCCTCCCCCCTCTTCACTTTTTCCTAATCCTTTTATTCACTCCTTCCTCAGTCTTTTTCGCTTCATCTATCTCCATCTTCGTCTCATTCTATTTCTTTCTCAATCTCCTTATCTCTTTTCTCTTCTCTCAATTTCTTCTTCTTCTTCTACATCCCTTATTGCCTGTCCCAGAGGGTGGTATGTATTTTATTCCAGTCCCAGTCCCAGTCCCACTCCGAGTCTCAGTCCCAGTCCTAGTCCCAATCCCAGTCCCAGTCCGTCTCGGGATAATATATTACTCTGTACTAAAGCACTCATCAACAGCTTTCATTTGATATCCATATTGCATAAACACTGTGTCTAGGCATTCACTGGCCCACGTTTTGCGCTATATCTCGAGACCCTAGTCACCCAGGGGTATGAAAATTACCCTCTGCTAAAGCACTCATCCACAGCTTTCATTTGATATCCATATTCTATAAACACACTCTAGGGGTACCCGGGTCCACGTTTTGGCCTATATCTCGAGACCGTAGCCACCCAGGGGTATGAAAATTACCCTCTACTAAAGCACTCATCAACAGCTTTCATTTGATATCCATATTCTATAAACACACTCTAGGGGTACCCGGGTCCACGTTTTGGCCTATATCTCGAGACCGTAGCCACCCAGGGGTATGAAAATTACCCTCTACTAAAGCACTCATCAACAGCTTTCATTTGATATCCATATTCTATAAACACACTCTAGGGGTACCCGGGTCCACGTTTTGGCCTATATCTCGAGACCCTAGTCACCCAGTCACCTATCCTATATTTCAAGTTAGATCAAAATGCACACGGGGTGCAAAACAAATTCAAAATCGGATCAGTAGTTTAGGAGTCCATTGGCCTCAATTGTGTGACACGTGTTTTTTATATATTAAAATGCGCTCCTAAAGAGTTTTTAATTACAAGCAAATTGGTGTTTGAATTGTCGGTAAAAGTCTAGTTGAGGGGTCGACTGCTAATACGCTACCTAAAATATCGAGAGAGCTGTTAAAAGACGCGTATTGACCTCGACAACAATAATCCGAAGGCGGAAAAGAAAAATTTTATCTCTGCCGGCAGATATTTGCAGTTGAAGTAGGCTATTTTCATGTGGTTGTTGTAATGTTGTTGTACCCACACAAAAAGTTGTAAACATAAGTGTTTTGCGCGGATATAGTTTTGGTCTCCAAACAGGTGTTGGACCCACCCAGGGTAATTTTTATAAGCGCGGCCAAAGGCCGCCAATGCATAAAGGTGTTCTCCGCAAAAATACTATGGATACCACCCCCGGTTTCGGGGGGACCCGCGGGTAATTTTTCGGCTTTTGTTTAATATCTTTTGAACGAGCTAAAATTTTTCCTTTCCGCCTTCGGATTATTAATACTGAGGTCAATACGCGTCGCTTGACACCTCTCTGGATATTTTTAGTAGCGTATTAGCAATGGACCCCTCAACTACACCTTTTTCAGTTTAAGTTCAGACATTTACAATTGAAGTTCAGAGAATTGCAATTCAAGTTCAGAAAATTACAATTCAAGTTCAGAATTTTCATTTCAAGTTCAGAAAAATACAATTCAAGTTCAGAAAATTACAATTCAAGTTCAGAAAATTACATTTCAAGTTTACTAGCAAATTACAGTTCGAATTCAGAAATTTATAAGTAGGGTGTTAATTTTCACAAGTAATTTTAATTAATTAATTTTATACTTATATGTTACTTGCGGAAGTGTTGATGCTTCGTTGACCATGTTACCAAAATGGTGGCTTGGGTATAGTGTACCCCAAGTTTTCTTCAAGGTGTGTACATCCCGGATCTTGAAATCAAATGGAGGATAATTCTTTCCAACAAGTACATGATGACGCTACGGCCAAGAAAGTACTTCAGTCGAAACAGCACTTTGGAAGCAGTGGAAGGGAGAGACTTCCACAGAGTTGCGAAGGTGGAGGAAGACTTGACCTCTTATTGTGCTACCAATCGCCGTCAGTTACCGCGAAACAGGGAAAGCTGGCATGATTTATGAATATAGCTGGATGGCATTGCAATTGCTTTTTATGAGCGAGAGTTTTTTCTTCGCTATCTCGTAAAATTGATTTAAACGAGTTAAGATGTCCAATGCTTCCTTATCACATAGATACCATCTTACATACCTTTATTTCCATTGGATGAAAAAAAATACACGACAAATTTTCTGAACTTGAATTGAAAATTCTGAACTTGAATTGCAATTTTCTGAACTTGAGTTGCAATTTTCTGAATTTAAATTGTATTTTCTGAAATTGAATTGGAAATTTCTGAATTTAAATTGGAATTTTTGAACTTGAGTTGTATTTTCTGAATTTGAATTGTAAATTTCTGAATTTAAATTGGAATTTCTGAACTTGAATTGTAACTTTCTGAACTTGAACTGGAAATTCTGAACTTGAATTGTAAATTTCTGAACTTGAATTGTAAATTTCTGAATTTAAATTGGAAATTCTGAACTTGAATTGTAATTTTCTGAACTTAAACTGGAAAAGGTGTAAACTTTTACCGAATTGTCAAAATCGGTGGAGCCTATCGGCTGCTATTCAACTTTAAAAGAAAAAGGACAATGTATGTTTAATGGTATGTTCAATTTTACTTAAGATTTTTTAAGAATTAATGGGCTTAACAACGATAAATGATAATTATTATTCAATTATTATTTTGGTTTTATTGCCAGTAAATGTTTCCTTCTTTTCAGTTATTCCCAATAAAACCAAAATAATAATAGAATAACAATTATCATTTATCGGTGTTAAGCTCATTAATTCTTATTAAATATTAAGCAAAAGACAAAGAAAATTCAAATGGCGATAATTAAGCATACAGTATTTTTTGCAAAAATCGAAGACGAGAATTTGTTTGTATTATCGATAGCTATCAAATAATATCAAAAATAAATTATGACGTTTTTCGGTGATCACTTTGAGAAATTTTCACTCTATGTCTTTAAGCATAACATTTATTTACATTGTTATCATTACATTGTTTTATTCAAATTATATAAGTATGAAATATACACACCCAGTGATGATAAAAGTACCAAATAAAAAATACACAAAGTATTTAAAAACAGAATACATACCTACTTTCGAAAATACTTTGAAATCGAAGGCTTACATTTTGGTATCATTAAGCGCTCTACGCAGATCAAAAGCAAACATTCAGGAAAAAATTTGCATTTTTCTTGAGCATGAAAATAGCAGTAGGCACAAAATTTTGGTATTTCACGATGCATGGTAATTTATACATGAATATCGATTTTATAAAAATAAAACAAAATTTATGAAAATTTTTGATACCATTTCCTATTTCGCAGGACGGGTACGATAAGTGACTTGTAGAGTATGATTTTCGTTCGCCGAGAGAGGACTTTACTTTTCAATTGCCTACCTAGTCCAAAGTAGCATTTATTGGCAAGATTGATTCTTCGCTGGATTTCAGTGCTGATGTTGTTCCTAGTGTTGATGCTGGTTCCCAAATAAACGAAGTCTTCCTATTTCGAAATTATGGCTGCCAACAGTAGCGTGGTTGCCAAGTCGCATATGCGCTGACTCTTTGTTCGATGACAGCAGGTACTTCGTTTTGTCCTCATTCACCATCAAACCCATCTTTACCGCTTCTTTTTCCAGTTTGGAGTAAGCAGAGCTAACAGCGCGGGTGTTTAGGCCGATGATATCAATGTCATCAGCATATGCCAGTAATTGCACGCTTTTATAGTATATTGTTCCAGTGCGGTTAAGTTCTGCAGCTAGTATAATTTTCTCCAGCATCAAATTAAAGAAATCGGACGATAGGGGGTCACCCTGTCTGAAACCTCGTTTAGTTTGGAACGGATCGGAGAGGTCCTTCCCAATTCTGACTGAGCTGATGGTGTTGCTCAACGTCATTTTGCACAGCCGTATAAGTTTTGCGGGGAAATCAAATTCAGACATAGCGGCATATAGGCAGCTCCTTTTCGTGCTGTCGAAGGCGGCTTTAAAGTCGACGAAGAGGTGATGTGTGTCGATTCTTTTTTCACGGGTCTTTTCCAAGATTTGGCGCATTGTGAAAATCTGGTCGACGGTAGAATTACCAGGTCTGAAGCCGCACTGATAAGGTCCAATCAGCCGGTTCACGGTGGGCTTCAATCTTTCGCACAATACACTTGAAAGGACCTTATATGCGATATTGAGAAGGCTGATTCCACGATAGTTGGTCCTTTTTGCAGTATCCCCCTTCTTGTCTTCCGCCCATATTTTGCTAAGAAGCTGCTGCATGCGCCTTACCAACTCCTCGCCGCCGTACTTGAATAGCTCCGCAGGCAATCCAGCAGCGCCCACGGCCTTGTTGTTTTTCAATCTGGTTATTGCTATTCTAACTTCGTCATAATCGGGCGGGGGGACATATATTCCATCATCATCGATTGCGGGATCGGGTTCTTCATCTCTGCGCGCTGAATTTCTGCCTCCATTTAGGAGAACAAAGAAGTGTTCCCTCCATAATCTAAGCACTCTCTGGACATCAGTTACAAGGTCGCCGTTTTCGTTCCTACTGACTGGCAGCATTTAATATAAGTCTATTTTTAGAATCAATTGAGCGGCCTCAGGGACGCTTAGGGATTTTTTTTTTCTCCTTCTTCTCTTTCCTCACAGTAGGACTAGCTTGATAGAAAAACCTTGAAAATATATAAATAAAAATTCTCAAAAAAGTTGAAAAAAAGAAAAAAGGCAGTAAATTGGAATGCTTTATAATTTTCAAAAATTTATAAAATTTTTTTTCGGACCACTCAGACTTCATACAACTCCTAAAATTGCGAGGATATTTTATAAAAGATCCAATTAAAAATTCCTAATTTCGAAACTTGTTAAAATCTACAACCATCCCACCATTTAAGTAATAAATTAAAATGCAAAGGGACTCCTCGGAATTCCCCCTCCAATGGTGGGACGAGAATACCCCACACACGAGAGACCTAAAAAAAGAACAAGAGTGATTAAAGAAGCTTTGGAAATTTATAGGAATGACTAGGGAACCAACCCTAGAAGATATTTATAATAAATCCCACAACCAGGGTAGAAGAAACCATGCGAATGATTAGAAGTGTGTTCCCCGAAAACGCCAAAAATTTAATTATAATAGCGTTTACAATTTTTGCTATGAATAAATAAAAACATTTTTAAATATTTTATACTAAGCTAATTATAAAATTTTGGAAATGCTAAAATTTTTTTTACAAAAAAAATACTTTTAAGAAATTTAAAATTTTTTTATATTTTTTTATTTTTAAAAATGTCTTGGTGGGCAAAAATAGCCCAAGGCATTATGATAGCCATAGCTGCTGACTCAGTATATAAATGTATAAAAGGGAAGACAATTTTCAAATAAAGAACAATTGCTTTTTAACGGTCACCATCAGCGTGTAAACAATACTTTCTTTTAGTAAACAGTTATTACAGCGCTGACTCTTTGCTCGATGATAGCTGGTACGTCGTTGTCCTTATTCACCATCAAACCCGTCTTTACCGCTTCTTTTTCCAGTTTGCAGCAAGAACTAACGGCGCGGGTGTTCAGCATATGCCAGTTATTGCACGCTCTTATAAAATATTGTTCCAGAGCGATTAAGTCCTGCAGCTAGTACAATTTTCACTGTCTGAAACCACGTTTAGTTTCGAACGGCTCGGAGAGGCCCTTCCCGATTCTGACTGAGCTGATGGTGTTGCTCAAGGAAGTTTTTCACATCTGGATAAGTTTTGCGGATAAACCCAGACATATCGGCTTTAAAATCGACGAAGAGGTGATGTGTGCCGATTCTTTTTTCGCGGGTTTTTTCCAAGATTTGGCGCATTGTGAAAATGTGGCCGACGGTAGATTAACCAGGTCTGATGCCGCACTGATAAGGTCCAATCTGCAGATTCACGGTGGGCTTCAATCTTTCGCACAATACACTTGACAGGACCTTATATGCGATATTAAGAAGGCTGATACCGCGATAGCTGGAACTGGGCAAAGAACACTTAGATTCCGACCATATTTTGCAAAAAAGCTGATGCATTCGCCTTACCAACTCCTCGCCACCATTGTTTTTTAATCTGGTTATTGCTATTCTGACTTCGTTATAATCGGGTGGGGGTACATTTATTCTATAACCATCGACTGCAGGATCGGGTTCGTCATCTCTGTACGGTAAATCGCTGTCTCCATTTAAGAGAGCAGAGAAGTGTTCCCTCCATAATCAAAGTACTCTCTGGACATCGGTTAAATGATCGGCATTTTCGTTCTAAGAAGAGTTTGCCCGGACTTTAAAACCTCCCGTCCGAATTTTTTGGTAAAATTTTCGGGCGTTATTCCTGGTAGCTAGCAGGTCAAGCTCCTTGCGGCGACACCTTTCTGCCGCTGCTTCTTTCTTCCTGAAAAGGAGTCTCGCTTCCCTTTTCAACTCGCGGTAGCGTTCACACACTCTTCTCGTTGCGCTCGTACGTAGCCCTGTAGGCAGCATCTTTTATTTCGGTTGCAACGCGGTTTCTTTATCGTACCATTTTTTCCTCGGAGGTAGAACGAAGTGCTTTGGAGATAAGCTCCCACTGCTCCTGCATTTCGTCGGATTGACTTGTACTCTCAGATAGCAGGTGTGATTTAATTTGTTCCTTGGTTATAGCCGCGCAGAGGCGGGTGAGTATTTTGACGGCGACGAGATAAAGGTCCGAGTCGATGTTAGGTCATCGCATCATGCGCACATCTAAACACTGGAGGCATGCCGTCCGTCTATCACAACGTGGTCGACCTGATTGCGTGTATTTCGATCGGGAGGCAGCCATGTAGCTTGATGCATCTTTTTAGCACCCGCAAAGTCAATCAGCCTCAGTTCATTAGAAGAAGTTTCATTGTGTAAGCTGAACTTTCCGACTGTGGGGGCAAAAACAACTTATTTGCCCACCCTGGTGTTAAAGTCGCCAAGCACGACTTTTATATCATGGCGGGGGCAGCGCTCGTACGTGCGTTCTAAACGTTCATAGAAAGCGTATTTTTCCTCATCATCTTTCTCCTCTCTCTGGGAGCATATATATTTAACAATTTTGTTTACATTCGGATAGCGGCGAGACGTCCGTCCACAGACTTGAACGCCAGTACTTGGAGACTCTAACACCACGAATCCGCCGCCGAAACTGTGCTTATCTGTATGACCACTCCAACAGATGTCACAATTTTTAATCTTTTTTCTTCCTTGCTTCGTCCAACATATTTCTTGCTCTGACGGGGACATCAACCAGCCGGACATCTGCACCAATCCCATTTAGGGAACGGACGTTCCAGGTGCATGTCCTCAAATCATTGCCCTTAAAACGTTTGCCAAGGTCGTCATCAGTTAAGGGTTGTCTTCTTATCCGAGTTTTTTTTTGTTGCTTTTCATTGGAATGTGGTTTGACGTGGCGGGTCCCATGCCCAGCGCAAACCCGCTCAGTGGGGATTAAAATATTATTTGCACGTTTAAATAGCGAGCCGCTTGATCCAAGACAGACGCCCGCTTGCAGAAGCACCTTGTGGTGGACAGACGCTGTCGATGAAAAATCCCCTATCTAGCCCTTAAACCGAGTATGTCAGAGTGGCCTAGCCAGGTTTCCGCCTTCCTTTTTTAAAAGGGAAATAACACCCGCCTACCCGGGTGCGTTATTGCCTTTTTAAAGGAATAGGCCGATAAAAACAAAAAAAATTGCGAAAAAATATCAACCAAATAAATAAAAAAAAAAAATAAAATAAATAAAGTAAAATGGAAGGGTTGGTTATACTTTAAGGTACCATTTTATTTTATTCGGAAACTAAAGAGGTTTGATCTGTGAAAGTTGGCATAAATGTTATCTGAGGGTTTCCCAACGAGTATTAATCAGTTCAATTGTTATAAACAATTTATAAGTAATTTGTGGTTAAAGTTCCTACGGTAGTAAAATTTTTCTTTAAACTCCGTGTATTTATTCAATTCACAAAAAAAATTAAAATTTGGAATAAAAAATCGCGCGATATATTTCATAAAATATAACAGAAAAGGTTCGCCTACGGCGCTTTTTTTAAATAAATTTAGTTATTTTGCAGAAATTTCTTGATTTTCAAAAGGAAAATAACGCCAGTCGAGAAAAGGAAATAACACCTGCGGGCTTTATTTCTTTTTTTAAAAGGAAATTACGCCCGCGGGGCTATTTCCCAAAACAGCTTTATTTTGAAAAAGGGAATAACGCGATGTGCTCTTGGTTTATTAACAATTGTTTTTGTTTTATCGGCCTATTGAAAAAGGATTCCACGAAATGTTAAAAAAGTAATTGACAGTAAGCTAAAATCAAACATTATCAGTGATTTGCAGCAAATGGCGCAACGCTGGCAAAATATGGTTGGTAAAGAGGAATAGAAGTAGAAATTTATCAGTCAAACCCAGCACCACTGTATAGACAAATTAAATAAAACCATTAATTATCATAACAATTATTGTTCTGGCCCTGATTGAGCTCGAATATAACCTGGAATCATTTGCCTTTTAATAACGTAATTAGCTCAAAAATTATACGTTTGTATATCTTTCTATATATATAAAAATAAGTGCACATTTTTGGTATTACTTTATAACTTGAGACCGGCTCCACCAAATTCAACTAAATTTCTAGGGTACATTTGGGCTATCCTGTAGATGGTTTCTGTAAAGTTTGATTGAGTTATATCACACCAAACTACGGCTACGTTTCATACCAATAGATGGTGCTTATTTGCATATTTGCGTTATTTCATGAAATGGAATAGGTGGTGCTTATCAAAATGTAATAAAAAAGGTGATGTCAACAACATAACCTCACTTTTTCGGCAGCTCAAATGCCAGTATTTACGTGTATTTCAAAAGCTTATATAGTTATAGTATTTCTAAGTGTATAGTAAAATCTACTACCATCGTAGTAGAAGGGCAGTTTTGTATCATAGACAACCCTCTAAATTATGCATGCCGAAATTGTCAGAATAAGGAAAAACATCTACGGGATGAGAACACCTGAATATTCATTTCATCATGGTGCTTATTTCGATTTTGTATTATTCAATGGAATTGACGTTTCTAGAATTATAATTTGACGTTCGGCATTTCTCAAGTGAAAACCAAACGGAAAAGTAGTCATTTGTCGACGCATTACAATATCCAATTCTACATTGGAAAGGTGATGATGGGTATCACATTAATATACCAATGATAGATCCAAGAACCGGTAAATAATATACTAATTATATTAATCAGATATTAAATAAAAACTAAAATTTAAAATCGAATGAACATATTTTTTAGAGGTCGAGATGTTCAAAAGAAAGTTAGTGCGATGAATTATTATTCTTATTCTATGATGATTCGTGCACAAGAACAAAATTACATTCTGAGATGTGGTAAACTTTTTCACCAATACATTGTAGACATGTATGCAAAAATTGAAACTGAACGTCCCAATTTCATCCGATTCAATCAAGCCAAATTGCGATCTGAAGTACATACATTTGCAAGATGCAATAGCGACTGATGCAAATGTGAATGATATCGGACGTCTGACGATATTACAAGCTTCTTAAACTGGTAATCCACGCCACATGCACGAATATGCACAAGATGCTATGTCATATGTTCGAAAATACGGCCGACCAGATCTTTTCATCACTTTTACGTGTAATCCGATGTGGAACGATATAAAAAATAATTTGTTCGACGTTCAGTCACCAACATATCGACACGATGTCACAGCACGTGTATTCCGGCAAAAATTGAAGGCACTGATGGATTTAATTGTGAAATTAAGCGTTTTTGGAAAGGTACAATGTTGGATGTACTCGATTGAATGGCAAAAAAGAGGTTTGCCACACCACACATATTGATATGGCTGGTACGTAAAATAACACCGCACGAGATTGATAGCGTCATATCAGCCGAAATACCAGATCAAACCATCGATCCAGAATTATTTGAAGTGGTAACAAAAAAAAATATTCACGGTCCATGCTGTGAAATAAATATGAATTCACCATGTATGATCGATGGGAAATGTTCAAAGCGGTATCCGAGAGCATTTATTTCCGATACCATAACAGGCAATGACGGATATCCATTGTATCGACGTCGATCATTTGAAAATAATGGTAAAACGGCGATAATAGAGTGCGCAATCAAGACATCGAAGTTGACAATCGTTTGGTCGTGCCATATTCACCGATACTGTCAAAAGTTTTTCAGGCTCACAAAAATGGAGTACTGTAACTCAGTAAAGTCTATCAAATACATTTATAAATATGTGAATAAAGGAAGTGATATGGCTGTTTTTAGAGTAGATGGTGAAAATAGAAATGATGAAATCACTCAATATCAAATGGGGCGATACATAAGCAGTAATGAAGCAGTTTGGCGTATCTTTTCGTTTCCTTTGCACGAAAGACATCCTGTTGTTGTCCATTCGGCAGTTCATCTGGAGAATGGTCAACGAGTTTATTTCACTACTGAGAATGTATAGTAGAGAGCAGCACAACCATCAGCAACTACTTTAACTGCTTTTTTTTTCAATTGTGTGAAATCGACACAATTGCCAGAAGTTTGATATATGTTGATATACCGCAATATTACACCTGGAATGCACATCGAAAAAATTTCAACGGCGTAAACAAGAAACACCAGTTGATGGTCATCCAGGTATTTTCCAAACAGATGCTTTGGGCAGGATGTATACGGTACATCCCAACAATGCTGAATGTTTCTATTTGCGAATGTTGTTGGTAAACGTTCGAGGACCAAAATCATTTCAGGATTTAAGAACAGTTCACGGTCATTTTTGTCAGACATATCGCGAAGCATGCCAGCTCTTGCGTTTGTTAGAAGATGACACTCATTGGGACGCAACACTTCATGATGCATCGATTTCATCTCATCCACAGCAAATACGAATGCTATTTTCGATTATAATATCAACATGCATGCCATCGAATCCAATTGATTTGTGGAATAAATATTGTTACGAATATTAGGAAAAATAAAGGGTACTGTCATCTCTAAGCCGATGCTAAGAGTGACTTGTATGCACATCCATAAATCAATCTTTATGTATCTACATAAACGAATCAATCATTATGTCTACACATATGTACGTACACGCAGCGGAGAAGCAACGCACAAACACATGCAGATATCTTATCTGAGATGCTCCCAAAAGTATGCAATTGTAATTGTAAAAGTGTCGCTCACAAATACACGCGCATATGAGAAGCTATACACGTGCATCTGTAGTTATAATTATATGGCAGTAACTAAGTAAATTCTGGAAGCTCCTAGAAGATGCCACGAGGAAATCACAGAGTATAAAAGCACCAACAGTAGAGGCGCGAGAGTCAGTTTTGATTAAGCTCGCTATCTGTCGAGCAATAGTAGAGTCATTTATTGTGAAGTACTTTAATAAAGACCATTTTGCATTACTGAATAGTGGTGCTATTTATTCAACAGTTTAGTGATTCGAACTTAGCAAAAGGTTGCAAATAAAAGGATTTGCAGTAAATTCGTTACAATATAAAGATTACATGACTGAAGATATTTTAATTCGGATGCGTCGTAGAGCAATGGATCCTGATTTGCTGATTACATTGGAAATGTACAATGAAGCTTTCATAATAATTGAATATATGTGTCTTGCGATTGCCAATAAAGCATTGGGGCAGTTAGCTTTGATTTCACCAAATCGTCCAATGCGTGATTTATTTGATCGAGAGTTGCAGCGTGAACAACAATTCGATTGTGACGATTTACGTACATTTGCTCAATTCAACATCACCAAATTGAACAATCAACAAAAGGATATATATGACAAAATCATGCAAGCTGTTTCTGATAACTCTGCTAGATTATATTTTTTGGATTTACCTGGCGGCACCGGAAAAACATTTGTGATTTCGTTGATTTTAGCAACTATTCGATCGCAATAGAAAATTGCTTTGGCACTCGCTTCTTCTGGAATTGCTGCAACTTAATTGGATGGAGGACGAACAGCTCATTCAGCTTTAAAATTGCCATTGAATATACAGGTGGTTGAAACTCCAACCTGTAACATATCCAAAAATTCAGCGATGGCAAAAGTTTTGCAACAAGCAGCGGTCGTTCTATGGGATGAGTGTACAATGGCAAACAAAAGGTCATTGGAAGCATTAAATCGAACGATGCAAGATTTACGTGGAAACCGAAGGCTTTTTGATGGTGTTTTAATTTTATCGTCAGGTGACTTTCGACAAACATTGCCCGTTATTCCACGATCAATACCGGCAGATGAGATCAATGCATGTTCGAAGTCTTCACTTTTGTGGCGATACGTGAAAGAATTAACATAAACATGCGTGTTCAGTTTGCAGAGCAGTTCTCGAAGCAATTGTTAGAGATCGGAAATGACAAAATTCCAATCGACAAAACAAACGGTTTGATTACATTGCCAAACAATTTTTGTACAATTATCCAATCAAAAGAAGAATTAGTTGAACAAGTGTTTCCAAATATTGTTCGAAATTTCATGAATCACGATTGGTTGAGAGAACGCGCAATACTGGCACCAAAAAATGTACATGTCAATGAAATCAATCATCACATTCTGAAAAAATTACCAGGTGTGGTGACAACATACAAGTCAGTGGATAGCGCAATGAATCAAGATGACGCAGTGAATTATCCAGTTGAATTTTTGAATTCATTGGAACCGTCTGGTATGCCACCGCATTGTTTAAATTTGAAGGTAGGCTCATCAGTTATTTTATTAGGGAAATGAAATGAACCAAAATTGTGTAATGGAACAAGACTGAATGTAAAAAAGTTGATGACGAATTTAATTGAAGCAACAATACTGAACGGCAAAGCGAAAAGTGAAATTGTGCTTATACCGCGAATCCCACTGATACCAACAGACATGCCATTTGAATTGAAGCGTTTGAAATTTCCAGTGCGCCTGTCATTTGCTATGTCAGTCAACAAGGCGCAAGGACAAAAGCTTCGAGTATGCGCATTGAATTTGGAGGAACCGTGCTTTTCGCACGAACAGCTAGCTATACGTTGCTTGTTCCAGAGTAGGCATTCCAAATTGTTTGTTTATTCATATCCCAGATGGAAAAACGAAAAATGTAGTGTATCCAAATGTTTTGGATTAAAAATTGAAATAAAGATTTAAAAAATTCTATGATATTTTATTCTTTTTCCAATATTTCTATTGGTGTAGCGAAGCACATCGAGGTCCCGCTAGCATATCATATATCTATGTATATTGATAACATTAAGTAAATAAGATTTTTTAAATGTAAAGCTCGGTAGATTGGTCAAATATATACATATGTATGTAACTTATAATACGTAAATGTATCCCTCAAAACTGTTTTTTCCTTTCAACATATGTATACCGTTTTCACACAGAAACTTAATCGAATCACAATTCTATTTAATGAAATATTTACATAAGTTTCCCTTTTCATACAGGGCCTTTTGCTTCATTAAGCGAACATCTGTCAGCAGCCCTAAAAAAATATTTCGTTTTTACAAATGGAAATCAGCCGTTTCCTTCTTAACTATAAATACAATCAAAATAAAATGCATGCGGAACTATCCATAGATGTTGCACCTAACCAAATATGTGCATATTTTCTAAAAATCCACATTGTCTTTTGCAGCAAATACAGCGTAAATTAAATTTTGAATTTTTTCGTGTTTTTCTATTTTTTGTAAATTTTTGAAAATAATTTATTTTTAATTGTCATTTGTTACAAAAACAAAATTCGAAGCACCAAGCAAAGCCGGCTGGATTTTTCACTCGATTAGGCATTGAAAAATGCAATAATGAGATAATTAAGAATTTGTTCATTAAGCCTCTGTGCGAAATTTGCAATACAATTTGTTAAGAAACAATGGCTGCAATATATACACAAAGTTAATGAAACTGTGTCCGAAAAATTAAAATTGTATCCGAAAATATTCGAAAAGGCATCAAGAAACGTATAGAAAACATGTCCGCAAAGTTTTGAAAAAAGCACATAAAAATTTAACTAAAATTTGTCAGATTTTTTAAAGATTTATGTGCCTCTACGGACATACGATTCGCTCGCAATTTTTAGTGGGAAAACTGATCCATAAAAGTGCTGTAAACGGATATAAAATAAGTTTTTTGTTTACATTTTCGGATACTTTTTCGGATTATTTGCTGGGTAGTTATGTATTTGTGCATGATTCAATTACAAGAGGTTTGCTCGACAGACACATTTTTTGACAATTGCAGCCAAATCGAATTGACATCCGTTAACTGTTTTGTTTATTTGCAAATTTTCGAAAAAATTTAGTAGTAGAAATAGGAAGCAATCAGTTTACAAATACCCGATAAGTACTGAACTGCATAATCCCTTAGAACATTTTTTTAGTTTTATAGTGAACTAGCAGACCCGTCAGACGTTGTTCTGCCCTATTTTTTGGTCTATCTGCATACATTTTAATAAGCTTTTTCTCTCTACCTCTGCCCTCCCTCTTCACTTCTTCTTAATCATTTTATTCACTCCTCCCTCCGTCTTTTTCGCTTCATCTATCTCCATTTTCGTCTCACTATATCTCTTTCTCAGTCTCCTTATCCTTCCCTCTTTTCTCTTCTCTCAAGTTTTTCCCATTCTTCTTCATCCCTTATTGGCAGTCCCAGAGGGTGGTATGTATTTTGTTCCAGTCCCAGTCCAGTCCCACTCCGAGTCTCAGTCCCTATCCTAGTCCTAATCTCATTCCCAGCCCGTCTCTGGTCTACTTCCCCGAAAAAAGGATCGTAAATACTAATATAGGCAAATTTATATACCAGAAAAAGCTCTCAGTGAAAACTCATCTGCCTTGCAGATGCCGTTCGGAGTCGGCATAAAACATGTAGGTCCCGTCCGGCCAATTTGTAGGGAAAATGAAGAGGAGCACGACGCAAATTGGAAGAGAAGCTCGGCCTTAGATCTCTTCGGAGGTTATCGCGCCTTACATTTATTTTATTTTATATACCAAATTTCAGGCAAATCGAATAGGACGTATGTGTAAATAGGTATGTGGGTATTATCAATTCATGCTTTTTTTCGGCTTCGCATGCATATTTATCAGTTTTGCCAGGTTGGTGCGACTAAATCGAATATCACAATGAAAATTACTTTAAAGCTCTGAGCAACAGCTTTCATTTGATATTCATATTACACACACATTCTAGGGGTATCCGGGTCCACGTTTTGGCCTATATCTCGAGACCCTAGTCACCCAGCGGTATAAATTACTCTGTACTAAAGCACACATCAACAGCTTCAATTTGATACCCATTATGTAAAAACACATCCTAGTGTTACCCTGGTCCACGTTTTGGCCTATATCTCGAGACCCTAGTCACCTATAGGTATGAAAACTACCCTGAACTAAAGCACTCATCAACAGCTTCAATTTGATACCCATAATGTAGAAACACAAGAAGAAAGGAATCAAGTATTTTTTTGATGTAGAACGAAGGTAAATATTTCAAAGTTTTACTGAAAAGTAGAATTTTTCAAATCCATCCTTCCGTTTATGAGTTATAGCTGTGTAAACAAAAATTTTATGATTTTTTACTACATTTTGGCAATTTGCCACGCCCCTATAATATATACCTTCAAATTATATTAACTGTACCATCTCACGTAGCTAAGCTTTGAAATTCAAAAAACCGTTTTAAAATCG
Source organism: Eurosta solidaginis (assembly GCF_040869045.1). NCBI lineage: Eukaryota > Metazoa > Arthropoda > Insecta > Diptera > Tephritidae > Eurosta > Eurosta solidaginis. The sequence goes on along the minus strand of NC_090322.1, from coordinate 269,033,434 downwards.
GAGCATTCTGTGTGAAGTTATGTGCATATATGGCATTTAGTGACTTTATTTTATAAGATTTATAGATTTATTAACTATGCCTCGATCTATAAGTATGGCTGAACATTGAACATAGGTAATTTTATGAAAAGTGAGGACACCAAGACATCGTGCACTTTCGTAAACCTGTAAATATACGAAACCTAAATCAATTCAAAATTCATCGTTCAACGTCAAAACCTCGACTATTAAATTGATTCACATAAAAATGTCATTAGTATATAATGCAGATGCCATAACGAAATGTACTTATTGGGCATGTTAACTGATTCAGGTAAAAGTCTAGAACAGGAGTCTGCTGCTAATACGCGTCCAAAAATATCGAGAGAGGTGACCTCGACAACAATAATCCGAAGGCGGAAAAGAAAAATTTTATCTCTGGCCGGAGATATTTGCAGTTGAAGTTGGCAATTTTCATGTGGTTGTTGTAATGTTTTTGTGCACTGAAAAAGATTTTGTGTACAAAGGGATTTTGCACGCCTTTAATTTTGATCCCACCTCATTGGGCAATTTTTTATAAGCTCGGCTGAAGGCCGCCAACGCAACCAGTGGTAATTTCTCGGGTTTTCGTCAATATCTTTTGAACGAGTAAAATTTTTATTTCTGCCTTCGAATTATTGTTATCGAGGTCAATATGCGTCTTTTGACACTTCTTTCGATATTTTGGGCGCGTATTCGGATATATTCGGACCTCGTGAGGTAGTATCAAAAGAACGTATTCCTTATATTCTAAATTAACGGCTTATCCGAAACGCTTCCATGAATACTTAAAGGAAGAGCTTTTCGAAATTTCAGAATAAAAAGGTGAATACTCCCTGTATAGCAGGACCGCACAAAAGCTTAACCCTTCTGTCAAAGTCAAGGTAGGAATATAAAGTTCTAAGACAATAAGCCATTTTCTTTTATTTTTGTTTTTGTCAGTTCATTGTTCATGTCGGCTGCCTGTTCAAAATCGTGCTATCTCAAAATATTTTTCAAACATTTCCCAATTCAGGATTTGTCACAAAACCGCCCTATATGAGAGTTAGATTGAATAACGCTTCATCTCAGAAAAAAAAAAAAATAAAATAAATTTAAGGCGCGATAACCTCCGAAGAGATCTAAGGCCGAGCTTCTCTTCCAATTTGCGTCGAGCTCCTCTTGATTTTCCCTACAAATTGGCCGGACGGGACCTACATGTTTTATGCCGACTCCGAACGGCATCTGCAAGGCAGATGAGTTTTCACTGAGAGCTTTTCATGGCAGAAATACACCCGGAGAGCGTGCCAAACACTGCCGAGGGGCGACCCCGCTTAGAAAAATTTTCTTCTAATTGAAAAATCTTATTTCTAAAATTTTGATGTTGCTTTGCCCGGGGTTTGAACCCAGGGCATACGGTGTGGTAGGCGGAGCACGCTACCATCACACCACGGTGGTCGCCATCATTCATCTCAGAATGCTTTTCATTAACTCCCTCTTATGACAAAATGCACTGAACTTATGCTCATATAGGTGGTTTTTGAAACAAATTTTGAAATAGTGCATTTTTGACTAAAATTCTAACGTACGGCTTTCTTCAAACAATTTCTGAAAGAATGACCTAACCAACATAACTTTGTCAATTCATGAAATATTTAGGAGAAAATGAATTATTTCCCCAAAAACTTTTGGCATTTACAAATTTATTATAACTAATAATATACTACCAAAGATACTTTTCTACTACAATTTTCACTGAAGGGGATTGAATTATTCCCCGTTTTCCTTACTCCGTAAAAGCAACCCGCCCAGATTTTACAATTTGGGAGTGTCAAAGATTTGTCATCAGTGGAGAACAAACCTCTAGTAATTGAATCATATTTGTGCACGAAATTTTCATGTCAGAAAAAATAAACAAAATACATCCGAATGTCAAAAAACCAAACGAAATACAAACTGGCTCTTTTATTTTTAATGATCTAGGTTGTGCTTTTCTTGTATTTCGTTAGCTTTTTGGAATATGGTTTCAAAAATTTACACCATTACTGAAATCGTATAAGGAGGGAAAGCTACAAATAATTGATGAACAAATACAAGAAAATAAAGTAGTGTCACAAAGGTATTAAAAAGTGTTGGAGCGTTTTCTTGTCATCTGTTCCGCGATTCACTAACTTTGTCGTTTCTAAAATCGAGATTTTTACCATAGTCAATTATTGGTTGCATTTTCGATTGCGTGATTCATTAATTTTGTTACGACAATTTCTGAGTAGTCGCGGCTATTGGATAGCGCTAAGCACTGCGACAACAACAACGACCACTCGTGCATTATTTGCACAACAAAAGTCAACAAATTAAACTTCAAAATAATAATAATTTGTGTATTTAAGAAAGTAAATAAATTTTACCAACTTTCTCGACAGCTTAACTATATTAACAAATACCACGATAAATTGCCAATGGCCAAAATCGGCACGATGACTGCTGGATTTATTTTGTCGAGTTTTGGAGTAGACAAAAGTTAGTGAATAGCAAAATCTTTAAAATTATTGTTAAGCTGGTAACCTAAAAAAAAGTGCTAAAACAAGCTAAAAATAAAAAAAGCCAATCTTTAAATTTTACCAAAAATAAAGCGTTTCGAAAAACGAATCCTCTATTTTTACCGAAATCAATATGACGTTATTTAGATATTTTATTTGAAAAAAAAACTTTCAATAATTAAATCAAGATCATTGGTTTTTCGAAAACTTTTTTTTTTTTTAATAAAACTAATGACTACTAACTTTCTTGCTGACTTGCTAACTCACGGCGACGTTCAATAGTCGAACGACTATGATGTGGATCAATCGGATAAATATTTTCACGTATCAATGGATCTATTACTAAAGCGGGACCTTCTTCTTGTGTTGTCGCAAAACCACTGACATTATTTGCTTTGCTTGATTGAAGCCATTGAGGTGGTACTACAGTGGAGAGACGTCTTTCCGTTAATGTTGTTGGTCCCTCCATTCCCAAGGTGTCAGCTATAAAAACGTATATAAAGATGTAAATGAAAGTTGATTTTTGTTTATATTATTACTTCAAACCTTACTTGGTATACAAAATATATCAGCACTTAGAGGTTTCACTTAAAATAAGGCTCTTCATAATATCACTACACATAATTGAGCAATTCACAAGAGTGTCGTATTCATGTACAATTTTACGATTTGAGTTGTTGCTACGGTTTCCAATATAAAATTTGGTTAAAGCATAGCACATACGACGAATAGGAGACCTTGTGAATTACATAAATATAACTATGTACACCTGAAGTAAGAAATTAACAGTTTTCACTTAATATTTATTTTCGTTGATTAAAAAAATTTAATCAATTGAGAAGTTGCGTGCAAAAGGGGTCCAGGTCTATGTTCCCTTTTGGCATCGTGACATCACAAAATGTAAATCCCTGTGCTAGTTTTCTGCTTTGTTCTTAAAAAGAAATTAAGTTACTCATACTCCTTACCGTGTGAGCTATGTAAACGTATCCCGCTTCGCTGAAATTTTATATTTACTCCTTTTTTACAATTACATCGACGTACCACTATTGCTTCTATGTTATGGGCAAAAAGGTAACATCTATCCCCAATTTATTTCGCATTGCGAAAATTGTGAAAAATGGATTTGGTTGTTGTTGGTTTTATAGCAGTGCTTCGCCCCATCCAATAGGTGCTACCACTCACAAATTGTCATCAATATCCTCTAACGGGAGTCCAAGAAAACTTGCAGGTTCAACAGGGTAGACCATAGAGCGAGGGGTGTGATGTGGGGACACATTGTAAGCAGGACTTACATTACGTATGTATGTCGCGGTTAATTCTGGATAGATAAGAGTTGAACCTGTTACAGTATCCATATCGAAGTTGAGCTAGAGTGACGCGCGTCTCCCTAGCGAGATTGCTTTTCGTCTCTGCGAGTTCAGAGTATTTATCTTTAAAAACGGGGTTCGTCGGGCAATTCCTGGCAAAAAGGTCCTAAGCCTTTTTATGGATATCACTGACGACCTCTTTGTGCTTTAATTCTACTATTTGTCTTAGTTGTATATGAGTCCACGGTTGTGAATACAACACAACATTTTGAAAGACTGGTTTGAAAAACGTAACAAAATCCGCTTAGAACAAAAGGAACTTGCACAAAAGATCAGGCGGCAAAAAATTCTGGGCGCATTCTCGTTCCTGATGCATAGTTGAAACGATTAACATATCTAGAAAGCTACAATTACGCGGGGAAATTCATTTCAACAGTTTTCTACTTCTGGCTAGTTCCAGTTAGCTTTCCTTTTCATCTGACGAATCATCAAACCACAATTCCGTCGAAGTCATACTTTTCTATTTACTTTTTGCACTCAACAAATAATTTTGTTTATTTATTTATATTTTATTTGAAAGTTGATGGGAGTGTGCTATTCTGAACGGTTGAATTCATCGTACTATCGAACAATGACGCTAGTCGTCATCGAATGAGCGTCATAACACCAAATGAAAATTCGTTCGATCAGCTCTTTCGACCACAGTTGAATGTCGAATTTGTCTCATAATAGGGGCCTTTTCAAGTTTTTTTAAAAATTCGACTTAATTCCGAATTATTTCATATAGTTTACATATAGTGAGATTATCTTCATTTTCGTACTGTGGCGAATGTTAGCATCACTATGCCGTTAGTAAATAAATGCACAACAACAATAAAGCAAGCAGCCACACTTGTGTACATGAACACATCAAAGTAGCCCATTTACACACGTACATAGAAGGCGACGAAGAATATCTCACATACACATAAGTAGTCATGAGCTAAGATCAGAAGTTGTTACTCGCACATACACACGCATATAGCTAAATAACCAAGTATGCGATACAACTGTTCCATGTTCGTGAAAAGTCTAGACCTTAGGAGGAATGTGCGAACGAGGCAACAGAGAAAAAAAAACAGTGCAAGCTGAGGAATAACTAATGAGTTGGATTAAACACGCTATTAGTTGTGAAGTATAATTGTGAAGTACTACTCCCAAAGTAGTCTAAATAAAGACCATTTTGCAATGCTGAATATTGCTATATAACCATGTATGCGATACAACTGTTCCATGTTAGGGAAAAGTCTAGGTCTTAGGAGAAATATGCGAATGAGGCAACAGAGAGTATAAAAGCAGCGCAAGCTGAGGAATAACTACTCAGTTTGATTTAAACACGATATTAGTTGTGAAGTAGAATTGCGAATTACTACTCACAAACTAGTCTAAATAAAGCCCAGTTTGCAATACTGATTATTGGAGTTATTTATTCGACAGTTCAGCGATTCGAACTTTAGCAGAAGGTGCAAAATAATCGGAATCCCCCAAAATTCGTTCAGTACTTAGCTCCTATTCGCTGTTGAATAACTGCATTTCTCATACACATTTTTTCCTTCGCTAATCGGTAATTATGAACACATTTTAGAGATAGCGATTGTTTTCCTAGTCATAGAACCACCTCTTGGGTGCAATCTCTAAATCGAAACACAAAATAAAAGAGAAACGCGAAAATTTTACAGCTTATAATCTGGTTCCTGGTTAAATATGTGCACGCCTAAATTAACTATTGTGGATTTATTGTAGATAGATGCATTTGTAAACGTTGTAAAGTCACGTTTTCGATGTACAATCTTACTAAAAAATAATACCTGTAAGTGGTAAAGTACATAAATAAATCAATATATTAGGCCCGGTTTTTCAGTATAAGTTCAACTCAGTTGGTTAATTAAACTACGCGGAAACTTAGTATGCAGTTTTACAGCGAACTTTAACTGAAGTTTAAGCTGAGCTTAAGCGGCAGATTTGGTAGGGTTAAACTTTAGTAAACCTATCAATTATTAGCGTTTTGTTACAAATTAAATTAACACTTCCTCTCAGGAAAGTGATCAAAGTTTCTTAATTTATACTTTTTATACCGTTTTCACACAGAAATTTAATCGAATCACAATTCTATTTAATGAAATAATTAAGCGAACATTGTCAGCAGCTCCAAAAAATATTTCGTTTTTACAAAAAATAGTTAAAATAGAAATCAGCTGTTTCCTTCTTAACTATAAATACAATCAAAATAAAATGCATGTGCATCTATCCATAGATATTGCACCTAACCAAATATGTGCCTATTTTCGAAAAAGCCGTATTATCTTTTGCAACAAATGCTGTGAAAATTAAATTTTGAAATTTTTTCGCGTTTTTCCATTTTTCGTAAATTATTGAAAATAATTTATTTTTGATTGTCATTTGTTACATTGACAATAAAATTCGAAGCACCAAGCAAAACAGACTGGATTTTTCACTCGATTAGGCATTCAATAAAGCAATAATGAGATAATCAGGAATTTGCATTTTGTATGGCAGATTGAGTTCAATTAGGGCTTTAATGCAGAAAACTTGACTAATTATTTCATTAAGCTTCTGTGTGAAATTGGCTTTACTTATGCTGATAACTAGCATAGCTCGAAAGTCTCAAGCGTTGTTTTTAAACAGTAACTCAGCTTGAAAATCAGCGTTCGCAAAAAATGCTTTGAGAGAAAAAGATAGTTCTCAACTTGAACTCAGGTGTGATTCTCTAATTGGACTCAAATGGAAAATTCCAATAGTTAGAGAATGATGTTGGATATAAAATCAGAAGTAGATATATATTTATCGAAGGCTGGATAAATATTTTTTTCGTGTTTTTTCTGGCGGGCGTTATTTCCTAAAAGTAAAAAATTCGAAATTGACCCAAATAAATATTAGGATCATGACGTTGTTGTTGCATTGACATGTTATATTTACTGCTTGTAGTTGACCTTCATTTTAAATTTGACCGGAGTTAAAGCAAACTTAGTTTAAGCTTAGCTTGAAGAACTACTGAAAAAACCAAGCCTAAAAACGACTTTTAAATATGAATAAACAAAAACAGGTTTCAACTTACAATCAACATTGATTGATCGGGTTTTTTTGATGGCACCTTTGCAAGACATACGCCTGCGCAATTGGCGCGGCCGTAAATGACCACCATGGAGTGTCATCATACCACGATGACTAAACGAACGTAACAAGTGCTCCTCCAAATATGCTTGTACATCGGGATGTAGACGATCTGGGTAACCGTCTTCGGTGCTTCCCAAAAAACTTAGATCTGTGATGGCTGATGTATTTAAAAAATCTTTGAGATTGCCCAACATGACACGCGTGCCATTTATATAGCCCGATTTGAGTTTACGCATTGTTTGAATCATAGCCAATGGTATTCTATCATGGTCTATGTGTATGAAATATTTTATTTTTAGTTGAATAATTAAAACAAAATTAGTAAAAATTTGTAGAGATTTTTTGTTATGTTAGTAATAAGCAATCAATTAGTCAATATTATATACATATGTATATACAGATATGTTTGTATGCGTAAACATATTCAAGTGTGCAAAAATTTAGTTTATCAATGAATACTCTGAAGAAAACAAGCAATTCCAAGAAAGAAGTAAACTATTGAATAGTACATATATGAGCGAATCCCAAATAAGGTCTACAACGAACCGAAAAAACCTATGAGGCCCGGCTACTACATAAATTCTGCTTTATCTGTTTATTTTGTACGGAGCATCGGATCATCAATCCACCTCCAATAATTTACTACTTTTGGAGACTTTGTCAATAAACCTTAGGTTTCCGTAAATAATTTTTGGGTGGGGAATTTGTATTTTCTTGCTAAGCAAGTTCTCTACAGTTCAGTTAATTTCGAGTCTTGAAGTCCCACTTGGGCTGATAATATCTCATAATAGCGCAATAGTGGACGACCCACATCTACTTTATGGCCCTTGACTTTAAGACGCGTTAAGATTGGTAAACAGTCATCACAATTGCACCCTTTTAACCAGTTTATGGATGGCTTGTCTAGCTAGGTTCTTGTTTATAATTCTTTAAGTGAAGTGGATTGATAGATCGAATTTCGTTCCCTCACGCATTCCTGCGATGCAGATTAGAACTCATTTGTATGCTTTTATGTGTATGATTACGATTCATAAGAGAGAAGAGAGTGTATCCCTTGAGGCCATCCCTTATCGTCCACAATTAACTCACTTGGCCCTGCAAGATCCATACTGATTTTGCTTCTCCTTAGCATAGCCAGAAAAAAAAACATAAAAGGCGCTATATACCTCCGAAGAGATTTTAGCCGGGTTTCTTTTCCAATTTGCATCGTACTTGTTTTATATTTTCCTACAAATTGGCCGGACAGGACCTACATGTTTTACGCCGACTCTGAACGGCATCATCAAGGCAGATGAGTTTTCACACCCCAGCGGGTTAGGGGGTCAGAATATACCCGCGGTAGGTATATATAATACCAGATTCAAGGGGCTGTGTAGCGCAACCTTTTCAGGTTGCCAGCGTAATATATAGCTTCTCCAAACCGAATTGTCAACCTCACCTATCCGCGGCGAATTCTGTTTCACTAACAGACGAGGCTCTGGCGACCCCAAGCTCCTCATGGAACTTTGGGGTGGGGAGGGAGGGATGACCTGAAGGTTTAACGTGACCATATAAATCGTTCCCGAGATGGTCGGGCTAGCACCTTAATGGTACTGTTTTACCGGAGGGTACCGGATCTGTATCCGGCAAGGGACCATCACATCGATAACACTCCCCAAAGCCTTCGGGGAGTAACCTTATCGCTACAACAACAACAACATCAGTTTTCACTGAGAAGCTGGTCATGACAGACTGGACCCTCTTAGAAAAATCTTTTTATAATTGATTAAACTTGTTTCTAACAATTTTGTAGTAGCTTTGCCCGGGAGTTGATTCCAAGATCTTTTGTGTGGTGGGCGAAGCACCCTACCACCACACTAAGGCGGCCGCCGCAACCAGCGAAAAATTGTGTGGTCTATTATATTTGCAAATCATATGTAGCTTGATCTATATATTGCTGTCGTTTTATTGAAGGTCCCTGAGATTTATATAAAGGCGGAGAGGGTTATACTTTTAGGCTTCAAAGCTTTCCTCAGATACTATATATTAAAAAAGTGTTATTTATTTTACTCAAGTGGAACTATGCAAGTGTCTAGATTTTACACCCGCCATAACTATTTATTTACAAGTAAGTATTTAAATAAAAGCGTGCAATAGATATACAACATTAAAAATAGTAGTTTGTGTTAGGCATTAGTCATATTTATATTAAGGTCTTAAAAGTATAGTCTTAACACTTGTGGTTAAGGCAAATTATCTTCCAATTTTTTACCAAACTGGAAAAGCTTTAACTAACTAAAATGTATAGACCAAAGGTATTTTTAATTTTTTTACAAAGGTAAAGGGCTTACGTAACAGTTAATTGTGAAATATATGTATGTATGTAAGTTTCTACAACGCATGCATGTGTAGGGCGGGTCGAATTGTATGAAAACTGGGGAAAAAAAACTTCAGGTACACATCCAGTTTCTGAATCTACGGGTCATACTGAGTAATATTGTCCATGGGACCATAGGTCTGAAATGAATTTCCCTAATTTTGTTAGAAAATTTTATAGCCCAATACGAATCCGAATTTGACATTTATTTTCATGTATTTTATTTGTGAGAGCCGCTAATCGGATTGGGAAATAAAAGCTTCTAACAAAATTAGGGAGGCTCGAGATTCATTTCAGACCTATGGTCCCATGGACAATATTACTCAGTATGACCCATAGATTCAGAAACTGGATGTGCTTTTTCAACAATAAATTTGACCCACCCTAATGTGTAGCTAGCTACTTTTCATCGCTAATAAAAAATCGTCGGCTTGTATTGAATACCCTCTATCAGCAAAAACTACGTTTTATCAGGAGAGCAAGAAAGCCGCTTTCATAGCTGAATTATCAATTGCTAATAATAAAGTACCCAATGGGTGCTAAAAAATCTCGTTGTGTATTGAAATCAGTTTTCTGTTCTAAATCTGGGGTTAGTAAAGCACCTCGTTTACCTCGTTGATAAGTTCAATATTTATCTTTTGCACAGAAATCAACAAAACTTATGATAAATTTTTGCCTCGTCAATTTTGAGTTAAATAAAAGAGTTGGACGCGTAAAATTTCTATTGATAGTCATAAGTAAGACCAACTGAACCTTAATCAGGTTATGCTATGCCTCACATTTTTAGAAATTTCACGCGTCCAACGCTTTTATTTGTCTGATGAAAGCCCTAGATTGATGAGGAGTGTGATGACTAGTATCTAGGACCTACCTAATTATTTTCAAGTTTTTAGTCTTTAGTTAATTGCCTATTATTTCTCATTCTATTTAGTTCATTTAGATACTCATTATTATAAAAAAAAAAATGGACGTGCATCGAAAATTTATCCATTTCTTAGTGGAGTGTTACCAATTTTTTAACGGTATTTAATCGATCTATTAACTTCGACACTTCGGCTTGTTATGAAACACATATCAAAGAGGATAAATATAATAAGAGCCACCAGCCTGCAGCGAGTGGCGAGTAACTCGCTGGAAAACAAAGAATTGAAGCTTAATGTTTTCTAAGAGGGACATTTTTGATTTGTCTCGCATTTATCCATGCGGTGTAGGCAAAGAGGATAAATATAATAAGAGACGTCACTCGGTACTTGTAGCCATTTGCTAAATGTTTTCTTCAAGGTAGTCGCTGGTTTTTTTTTTTGTTTTTGGCGAGATGTGCATAAAATGTCTTCTATACATTTTTGTGGGGTATTTGTGTTTATTTTTCCGACTATATTTAATTAATTAATTAATTCTCTTTCAAAAAATCACATTTGCACTGGCATGAAGACAGTGACAAGCTGATAAGAAATCGATAGAAAGCTGATCTCAATCGAAATATCGATGATAATAAAACAAAAGAGTATATGTATCGTTTGTTCCCGATGAGAATCCGCCGAAGCTCTTATCCAAAAGCCCGAAACTATAACCGCATTTTTTACATGTATATACACCTACAGTTGTGCTAAAAAACCCCATCGACAAATACACATAGTAGCAGTGTATGAAGAAATAGTGGTTACACAAACCTTTTCGGTCAAAGTGTCTAGGGCATACCAAAATTGAAAGTGGAGAATAGTGAAGACACGCACACTTTTTAGTACTAATTTTATGCGCAATAACTTCTTAAAGTTATGTACACTGCAGTCCATATAAGATTAAGTGCATATATATAAAAAAAAAAAATATATATATATATGCCTTAGACACTACGATCGAAAAGGTTTGTGTCTCCACTATTTCTCCATACACTACTCCTTTTAATTTATTTAAGGCGAAAAAGTTTAGAATTTTAAAGCCAAGCTTAGTATCATGCAAGCTTAGGCAAATCGCTGCCACAAAGAACTGCATACATCCATACATACTACAAACATGAATAAAATGATTGCTAATTTATGTTTTTAAAAAATGGTCATGTAGTTACCGAGCATGTAATGTGTAGCCATAAGAGTTATGGTAGGTCTTCCTAGCATGTGCCGCCAATTGTTTGTTAGGAAAGCTAAATTGGTTGTGAAATTGCTAGCAAGCAAATCGGGATCACGAGTGGTGTAGTATTCTTCAAAGTCGATATTCTGCGATGGAGTTCATTCCAATAATTGATAAAATACGAGCAAATTTATTTCAAATGTAGGTACGGTTTTCAAGTATTTAAAATATGTTTACCGTCACTAATAAAGGTTAACTTAAACAAGATTGCTGCTACTTTTAGAGAAAACAATATTTCTGGTTTAGCTTTAAAAATAAGTAGCGAGCACTTTTTTACTTTGTGCGAAACTCAAATGTCAGCAGGTTCGCCAAAATAACCAATGTTTGTCCACATACCGCCAGATAAATCACCTTCAAAATTCCCTTGAAAACTCTATCTAAGGAACATTTTTACAACGATAAAAACATCCAGGATACCTACAAAGGATCTTAGTGAATGATGTTTTCCAAGAGGATGCTATTTCGCCTAAGATTTGGCTTATTTACTTTTTTACTTAAGGTTTTTGCTTTTGAATGTATGTGTTTTTTGAAATATTTGTCTCTTATTATTAGCTTCAGGGATGCTTCATAGTCACGGGTGGAACAATTGTACGCAATATTTCATCTTTGTTAAAGCGTTTTAATAGGAAGATTGGCAGACTTACATTTCGTTAGGTGCCCCCCATAAATTCAGAAAACAAAAATTCAGAAACACATTTTTTCAGAAAACATTAGAACCCTTTTTACAGCAAGACAAAATTCAGAGGTCAAAACTCAGAAGTCAAATTTCAAAAGTCAAAATTCAGAAAGTTATCAGACGACAGAAAAACATTAAATTTTTCTCAAAATTCAAAAAAGTTCATTTATTTGGAAGGAATTATGCATGGCGGAACTATACAAGGTGGCAGCATGATGACATACCCACAAACACAAATAAAAGTTCCATGTACTTTGTTTTTGTAAATTCGATGGGCTAATGTCAAAATCGTACTGCGCCGAAGTTGATGTATCAAAACAAATGAAAAAAGTACAGAATCAGCTGTCCCGTGTTCCGCCATGGAATTATGTATAAAGAAAAAGTAGTAAAATGTAAAATTTTAAATTAAGTGTGTCACCGACAGTTTGCTTGTGAGAGCATTGAGGGCATTCGCTGGTTGACTTTGAAGCAGAACGGTAGTCAGTTCGTGGTACAATCAATTTCCTTAAAAATTTGAATTATAATTTAACCTAAACCTTTTGTTAATTAATTTTTTTTGTTTTGTGTTTTTGCAACGGCTTAAGAGCAACGTACAAGGGGCAGTGGTGTTTATAGCTGCAATATTGAAGAACGTTCTGGAATTCTATTGAGGAGAATTATTGTGAGCCATACGAGCTGAACAACGGCGAGACGTTCAAGAAAAACCAACGTGATTACAAGTGAATTTCTGCAGAACTGGAAAAAAAAGAAGCAAGACAATTTTTTTAATTTTTTTTAATGACAATTGCATGCAGAAAAGTTAACTACACTATAATATGGGAAAAATGATCAAATTAAACACTTTAAAGGTTGATCAAATCAACAAATTGCTACAAAACCAAGGTGCGACGGTAATGGGCAATAAAGCAACAAAAATTATTAAATTGACAGAAATGTACGGCGCTGATGAAGTTGATGCTGAAGAGTTGGAGGTAAGCACCGAAGTTACAGCTATGCAGAAACAAATGGAAGAAATGCGTGGCATTATTGCGGGGCTGGCTAAGTCTGTAAACGATTTGGTGACAGTACAGACAAGGCAAACGTTAACACCGTCGAACGCCACAACGATTCCAGCAGAAGCAAGTTGCCACGATAACCATTCAACTGCCACAACAGAGGTTCACGCTGAAATACCAAGGAGTTCATCGGAACATGAGTTTAATGGTACACCAATAGCAGATCGTCCATTGTTAGTCCCAATGACGCAACGTGAATGGAAAAGAAGCGCAGTACATGACATCATCGCAATATTACCTGATTTTGATCCATTAAAAGGGAGTTTAACATCGAAACAGTTTGTTGATAAAGTTATACAGCTACGAGAAGCATACGGATGGTCTGAGCAAGAAATTTTGTTAGCCGCTCAATCAAAGTTGAAAGGGGTGGCCAAAGAATGGACCGATGCACAAACCGCATTTCAACGATGGTCAGCTTTTGTATCAGCATTTCACACATTTCATTTCCATTTCCACATTTTCCTTTCACAATGTGTACGGCAGAAGTGCACGCGGAATTATCACGAAGAAAGATGCGAACAATTGAAACTTTTAGTCAATACTATTACGCTATGTTAAATATTGGTAGGCGAGGTAAGGTTGATGAAGAATCAATCAATACATACATATGTTATTGGGGGGTTAAATGACAGTAATTTAACACGCACCCTTATGGCAATGAAATTATCAACATGTAACGATTTATTGCGATCTCTTGATAGTTTAGCAAATGTATATTGTGCGTTCAAAGGTACAGACAGTGGTAATAGAAATGTAAACGAGGTAACACGAAATGTTACTACAGAGAAGAAATATACAAAATGTTTTAATTGCAACGAGTATGGACACATTGCAGCAAAATGTCCAAAGCCTCCAAGAAAGGAAAGATGCGCAAAATGTAACAAGGTGGGACACGATTCTAAGTCTTGCCGCTATGAAAAATCAACGGTTGCGAAGGTAGTTAGTGAAAATTTATATCCACCGTTAATGTCAAGGGTCTTGCTGAATGGTGACCAGTATTCGGCGTTTATCGATACTGGCAGCGACACATCAATCATATCCGAATCCAAAGTACCAACCAATGTGGAAAAGAAAGTATGTGTTAGAAAGTTAGAGGGATTTGGGGGTGCAAGCGTTGAAAGCAAAGAAGAGATTGAAGTAGAATTAGTTATAGAAGGCAGCGCACTGAATACGAAATTGCATGTAGTACCCGACGAGTTTATGCCATACGATCTGTTCATTGGACGAGATGTTTCGTGTCGAAAAGATTGTTCACTAGTTATACAGTCGGAAAATATGCAAATACAGAAAAATACGGCAAAGGGTTCTAATGTTAATGTATCATTAAGCAAAGATGAAATGCATGAAGTACTTCATTTACTAGAAAAATACGATGATTGTTTTGCAGAAGATTTAGGAAAGCTTGGACGTTGTAAAACAACAACTATGGAAATCGTTGTCAGCACCGAGAAACCAATTACAGGTAGGCAGTACCAGGTACCTTTTATCCAAAGACCTGTACTTTGCACGATAATTGACGACTTGCTTAAGCACAATATAATTCGTCAGAGTTCATAACCTTATGCAGCTCCAGTTGTAATAGTGAAGAAGTCAAACGGGGAAGATAGAATGTGCGTTGACTTTGGGGCACTTAATGCGGTCACCATAAAAAAACAATTCCCAATGCCAATAGTAGAAGAGCAGTTGTCAAAGCTTGGGGGTAATACGTTTTTTACCACCCTTGATATGACTGCAGCATATTATCAAATTCTATTACATAAGGAGAGCAAGAAGTTCATAGCGTTTTTGACGCCTGAGGGATTATACGAGTATAATGTAATGCCATTTGGACTTATTCAACTTGTACGTGGTTTGAGAAACCGAGACAAAATTATAAGCTACGTTGATGAGGTTATAATCGCAACAAAGAATGTTAGTGAAGGTATTGGTGTCCTAGCCGAGTTTTTGGAGGCAGTACGAAATGCTGGTCTCACGCTAAAACCAAGTAAATGTACTTTTATGTCAAGAAATGTTAAATTCTTAGGCCATGTCGTAAGTCAAGATGGTATTAAGCCTGGTGAGGAGAAAACAAAATCAATTAAAGCTTTTCCTCAACCCACTAATGTAAGTAAAGTCCGTCGATTCCTTGGCTTAACAGGGTTTTTCAGGAAGTTTTATACCAGATTATGGTAGTACCGCTATGCCGCTAACAACGTTACTAAAGAAAGCACAAACATTCGTGTGGACAGACGAACATGCCATAGCTTTTGAAAAATTAAAACATGCACTTTGCACTCAGCCGGTGTTAGTTTTGTTTGACGTAACAAAGAGCCACGAAGTACACACCGACGCTAGTTCCATAGGGCTATCTGGAGTGTTGTTGCAGCTAGAAGGCGAGGATTGGAAGCCGGTACACGCAGACGATGTAATGCAGCTGAGTCTACGTATCCATCACATGAATTAGAAGTATTGGCGATCGTAGAGACGCTTGAACGATTACGAGTTTTTTTAGTCGGTACTCCATTTGTTGTACGAACGGACTGCAATGCAATTGCAACAACTAAGTCCACTACAGCATTGAAGCCGCGCATTGCCAGATGGTGGCTAAAACTACAAGAATTTGATTTTACATGTACATATCGACCTGGGTCTAAGATGCAGCACGCAGACTCACTTAGTCGAGCGCCTGTTGAAATATCGAAAGGTACAAACACTGTTGCAGAAAAGGTATTGAAACTTAACCGAGGTAATACGATTGATGATTGGATTTACTCAATGCAACTCCAAGATGAAAATTGAAAACGAATAAGCGATATAATTACAGGGAAAGAAACGGCAGATGAAGCTACAATTAAACAAATGAAAACCGATTATACGATGCATAACAGTCGATTATTTAGAAAAGCTAAGGGCGAAATGAAATTAGCAGTACCAAAGGCAGTAAGATGGCGAGTTGTTAAGTCATGTCATGATGATGACTCTGGACATTTTTCTTTAGAAAAAACATTGCAGCGACTATGCAAACATTTTTGGTTTCCACGCATGCGGAGGTATGTCAAATCATACATAGCAGCTTGTGAAGTGTTGCTTAAATAAAATGACGGGAGGTAAACCGCAAAGCCAATTGCACGTAAGCGATGTGTTGCCGATCCCATTTAGGCACATCTTTATTGATCATGTGGGTCAATTCCAACGCAGCAAATCAGGGTTTTCGTACATATTAGTAGTTGTATGCGGATTCAGTAAGTACGTAATCCTAAATGCAGTCAGAACTACGAAAACTGAACCAGTCGTAAAAGCATTAGAAGAAATCATGGTCATTTTTGATCAACCACTTAAAATAACATCAGATCGAGGTACGGCATTCACTTCGAAGCAATTTGAAGAATTCATTTCCAATCATGGTATTCAACACAACAAAACTGCAGTACGAACACCAAGAGCTAACGGACAGGCCGAACGCGTAAATAAAACAGTTATCAACGCTTTGAAATGTATGAGCGAAACGGCCAAAACATGGGATAAAATGCTTCCAAACATTCAATGGATGATTAATTCTCAACGTAATGAGGTAACAAAATACACGCCTAATGAACTTGTGTTTTATTTCAATCCCAGAGATGTAACATACAACCGAATGATACAAGCTATAAACGATGATGATAAGGGTAATCCAGATATCGAGGTGAAACGTGATGAAGCAGCAAACAATATAATGGCAGAGAGACATAAGTGGAAAGAGCGTTATGACAAAAGACACCAAACTCCAAAGAAATATGATGTTGGCGACTTAGTGGTCATTGATCATGTTCCAAATGCAACAGGTCTCTCCCATAAGCTGGATCCCGCATTTAAAGGACCATATATTGTTACGAAAGTACTTAACTACGACAGATATATTATCTACCAGACTCAACACATACACAAAGACGTTATTGCAACATATGTAGTGTGGATCATATAAAACCGTGGTGTGCATTGATTCCTGAACTTGATGGTATCGACGACGACGATGATTCGTCCATGCAGGACGAAATGTCAGGAAAGGCCGAGCTGTCACCGACAGTTTGCTTGTGAGAGCATTGAGGGCATTTGCTGGTTGACTTTGAAGCAGAACGGTAGTCAGTTCGTGGTACAATCAATTTCCTTAAAAATTTGAATTATAATTTAACCTAAACCTTTTGTTAATTAAATAAACAAATACATGTATTACTTTTATAAACGTGGTGAGACTATTCATTTTAATCCATTTGGACATTCCTGACATGTGCAATAGCAAGCATGTAATTAATTAAATCTTTTCGCGTTTGTCTTTTTCAAATGAATTTACAGTATTAAAAAACGAAGCCTTTATATTTTATCTTGCGTTTCCGATATGGCTCGCCTCCAGCTGATAATTGCTGCAGTTTTGTTTCTGTTACTACATGTTCGTTTTTTATTTTCTTTATGAAATTAAATATGTTAGCGTGTGTCCCAAACGCACTTCGAATGACGTTGTGCCGCCTTTGGTGATATTATACATATTCCATAATTCGATTGGATATATAACGCCTTCTTTCGACGTTGCTGTGTTCCAGGCTGAAAAAATTTCAGAAGTCAAAATTCAGAAACTAATCAGACAGCAAAAAAACATAAAATTTTGCGCAAAATTTAATGTTTTTTGCTGTCTGATTACTTTCTGAATTTTGGCTACTGAAATTTGACTTGCGAATATTGATTTCTGAATTTTAATTTCTGAATTTTGGCTTTCTGAAAAAGGGTTCTGATGACTAATGTCTTCTGAAAAAATGTGTTTACGAATTTTTTTTCTGAATTTATGGGGGAACCATTTCGTTATTAGTGTTATGGAAAAACTCACAATATCTCTTTTGACGTGCAAACTATAAGAAGTTTTAAAATTGAAAATATATATATTAGTTTAGATTTTCATGGCAGAAATACACTCAAAGTGTTTGCGAAACCACTGCCGACGGGCGACCGCGATACAAAAACTTTTTTTAAACATTTTTCGATGTTGCTTTGATATTTGATATATAAGTCAAGTTTATCAAATAAAGATGATCTGCAATCAGTATTTCGGCTTGTTGTTGCTTCAGTTATAAAGAAATTGTTTGAAAGCTTTATCAAAAGAAGATACTTCAACCTCATTTAAATAGTTCAAACAGGACTTGATTTGAAGATATAAAAAAACAGTATAATTTAAGCTCTTTTGGTTTTGGGTTTTTGAAGGTTTTTTATCTACAACGTTGCTAATTTTATACAAAAAAATATTTTCACACAAGGATACAAAGATACCTTTTCCATGGAACCTCCTTTCGGTTAAATTCATAGTTTACAAGCATCAAAAATGGCTGTGTTGCTCAGAATTGCCAGTATCGGTGAACTCGACACAGTTTTTACGCTTCCATTGAGCGTACGCACATTCCCTTTTTTTACACAAAAAGTTTAAAAATCACCACATTGCCAAATTGAGACTGTGATCAACCTTTTATGTTAACGTTTAACTATTGGCAATTTGAAATTATTCAAATTATTTACATTTGAAAAATTTCAGTAAGTTCATGGCTTCAACAAAGGAGTAACGATAGACAATGTTATTCTCAAGTGGGTGGTACCTGCTTAGGTTACCATTCAAAGCAATTCTTAAAATATTTTCAGTTGGTTGACGCAATTAAATTAAAAGTTACTATGAGCAGCTTGATTGAAACATTTAATTGTAATCGGAAATGAATGAGTTTGTACTAAATGATCTGCTTTTTGTAATCACTAATTTAAGGTGAAGCTTGTTTTTTAATTGCGATTTTGGGACTGACTGATGATGTATTCTAGACTGGGTCGAGTGAGAAAAAAGCGAAAGTCCGCCCTAAATTTGAAGTTTATGTTGGGGGGGTTTCGGATTTTTTTATTCTTGTAAATACAGCTGAAATAATTTTTTTCTTTTCGTTGTAACTTGGTTGCAACAGAGATAATCTCTATAATTCCTTGTAATGCTCTTTTGAGCTCCGAAATCGTGTTTATAGTTGTTTCTGATTAAAAAATTGTAGCCGCTTAAAGTATGATTTTCTTTTCACCAAATTAAGAAAAATCGAGTACGTGAAAACGACTGCAGAGCTCAAAATGCCAATGTTGGTTTTCATTCAACCTTCCTATCATGGCTTAAATCTTATCTTTCTCTTCGCAAGTGTGTAATCGTTGTAGATGATTGTGAGTCCGATCCCTTCATTGCCTCCTCAGGCATTACTCACGGCAGTATCCTGGGTCCCCTCCTTTTTGTATTTTTTATTAATGATATATCTTCCTGTTTTTTATCCTCTAAGTTCCTTTTGTATGCGGATGATTCGAAAATCTTTTCAAAAATTTTGTGTATTTCTGATGCACATAGTCTTCAAAATGATCTGGAAAATGTAGCCACCTGGTGCAGAATAAAGCACTTGCAACTCAATATTAGTAAATGTATTCACATAACTTTTTCAAAATCCCGTTCCTAAATTCCTACATCATATGATATTAATGGATCTAAACTGGCTACGCAGTCTAAAATTCGAGATTTAGGAGTAATTTTTGACTCCAAGTTTATGTTTCATGATCATATAAATCATGCAATTGCTAAATCATATGCTATGCTTGCCTTAATACGCCGTTGTAGTACTGATTTTACTGATCCATACACTCTAAAACTTCTTTACACCTCGATGGTTCGTTCCACGTTAGAATACGCTGTGTTTATATAGAGACCATTTTACGATTGCCATATAAAGAGGCTAGAACGGGTGCAAAAGACCTTCATAAAATTTGCTCTGCGCAGATAGAACTTTGAAGAGACTATTTCATCTTATAATGCTAGATGTTTCCTTATTAACCTGAAGACGTTGGATAACAGAAGAATCTTGCTTTCGCTTAGCTTTGTGTTTGACATCATTCAAGGCATAGTAGACGCTCCAACTCTTTTAGAACGAATTAACTTCTTGGTTCCACAGATGAACCTAAGAAGTAATGATTTGTTTTTTAATGAATGCGTGAGGACTAACTATGCATATTATGCTCCTCTCATCAGCACCTTACGAGCGTTTAATTTGTTCTCAATTGACAAATCTAAATTCAAATTAAAATTAAATGAATGTTTAAAAAACAATTATTTTGTAAATATATTTAATTCGTTATGTATTCTGTAAGAAATATTGTATTTCAAAGATTACTATATTTAAATAAATAAATAAATAAAAAAGGGACATTAAAGGGAACTATGGAGATTCCTAAGGCAAAAATAATGACATATAAATTTTAAAAATGGCTTGTAAAATAACCAAGTTACAACAAAACAACATTTTGGCTCTATTTGAAAGGAAAATAAAAATTTATTTTTTCGAGATCCCCTCAGCATATGCGGACTTTTGCAGTGTTTTATTTCGTTGGGGCTCTAATGTAATCACTACTGTATTTATGTGTACTGTATGTAATTTTAGATAGTATGTAGAATAATTTATCAGATAATTTTTAGCTATTTTATGTATGCATATGATTAGATAAACAAACTACTCAATCGTTCACTAAGTATATACGTACATACTTATCTACAAAAATTTAAAAATAAAAAACTTTACATACAAACATACATATCGTCGATGCCTTCGAAAAACCATCTATCGACAAAGGCTCAAAACCGCCCAATCCCACCATGTGGCAAACTTGAGATTTCTTAACCCTGAGCTCAATGCATCCAGCTCCATTCAAAAAAACTATAAATTTCATATTTGAATGCCAATTTTGTTAACGGGAAAAAACAGTAGCATTTTTGAGCATATACATTCTTAATGTTCTAACATATTTAGGAAAAAATTACTTTAATCTATCATGAAAAAAAAATCCCAAAGAAAAAACGGTGTAAAATAAGTTTTTCTGCTCCCTTGTAAAATTCAAATGCCGTCAGATAGACGCAGTTGGTCAGTAGATGGTTTTGCCAAGGCATCCACGATATACATATATCAACGGCATGCAATAAAAATGGATTGAAAATTAAGAGTGAATAAAAGAAAAACTTTTAAACTTATCCTTAAAAATGAGGTACAAACAAAAAAATCAGTAAAAATGGGACAAGTTAAGTTTTTCTTTTATTCGCTCTTAAAATAAATCCATTTTCTATTGCCGCTCATTCATATGTAAAAGCAAGCCTGAAACTTTTGTTAAATGTTAAAATGTTATAACAAGAACACAGATATGCATAACGCGTTAAAAATGTTAATGACAACATCCAAATTCGAAAGTATCATTTACATATAAACTTGAAAATGCAACTTGCTTTTACATATAATAATGAAGATATAGGTGATAGTATATGCATACATAGAATAGAAGCGATGTAGAATAAACAGAAAAATAATAACATAAACAATTTTAAAACAGCAAAAACCATTTTTAAGTAAACATAAAAATAATATTTAACCGACCTAAGTGAATTTTTCTCACAACTAGAGTGACTAACGGACGACCCAGCAGATCCCAGGCGGACTTAAGAAAATTTATCTCTCCTTTCAGGATGTCAATCATTAATTCATTATCAGATGCGATATAAAAACGACTCAAGTCAACAAACTAAGGTAAATGTACCACAATAAATATTTATATATATATTTTTTTTTTCATTTAAAGAAACAATCGACATTTTTACTACGTACCTACTTATGTGTTCATGAATACTAGATTGGTTCGTATAAACATTTTAATCGTCAAGCTTGAAAACTTGTACTAATGTTAATAAGGCCGTATCTGAGCGAAGTCTAAGGAGACCGGTTAAACGGGTTGTAACTGAAAAAATTATTTTTTGTCAAAAAAGCTTCGATTTTTAATTAATTTATTTCCTATTCACAGTTCGCAAAAGACATGAATTGGTAAACCAGAATATAGACTGTCTGTCTGTCTTCTATAGAATAGTTTAGCACATTAAGTCCTTAAAAAATTGTGGAAAGAAATTTAACTAAATTTAGTTCATAACTCTTCTGTCAAAAATTTGTTTATTTCAATTACAACCAGCCTCCTGAGATACGACTTTATTAACGACTTCGTTCAGATACGACCTTATTAACATAATGTCGGACACGTCCTTTTTAATAAAACTTTTAAGTTACGACGTTTCTATTAGGATAGGTCCATATATGATTAAATGTGCACACATACATAAGTACGTATTATAAAAATGACGGTGTATAGATTAAATTGCTTAAAATAAAAAAGTCAACTCACTTGCGGTGTAAAAGCAAATATACGATCCTTGAGTGAATATAGTTTACTTGTGCTTAAAATGCCCACATCACGGGATTTACGTCCAGTTAAACCCAATTTGCGATTGCGTCCCAAATATGTGTATAAGTGGCTGAGTACACGTGCTGGTTGAACTTCGATTGGTGCAACCTCTGCGATCGTTTGTACGTGCAAATCATGCTCAGTTAATTTGTCACGTATTTCGTTATCCTCAGCTATGATCACCACTTGTACTACAACATCGGGCTTTTTCTGTGCACCCAAACGTCGATTGAGTGGATCCAGTTCACCAACTGCTAAAAAGCCCTATTAACGAATGGAAATACGTTAATGTATGCAATAGTTGGCGCGAATGATATTTTGCTTTCTATTCTCTTTGCTTTTAGGATATACAGAAGGGACGTAAAGCCACACTTTAATCGTGACATGTGTATGGAAAAATAAATGTTCAGTAAGATTCGTTTGAAGTCAAATATTGAATATTAACAATATATTTTTTTGAACAGTTATTACTTTCCGTAGTAAAATACCTCTTGTAACAGACGACCTAATATAAATAAAGATTGACCCCATAGGAAAGGGCATCTGCCAACAACTTCTCGTGGTTGAGAGCCTGGTTGTTGATATTCGTTCGATACCAAATCGTGTGGTACCGCGTAGCTTTCTGGTATAAGTAAGGTTCCATCATCCGCACGTACCATAATTTGCTAGAAAAGATATAATAATAAAATCAGTGGCCAACAGTACAACATTAGCTACACGTAATTTAATGGTTATGTTTACTTCAAGGCGATCAGCGTATTCCTTAACTGCCAGTTTATCATTTTGAAATGCGTGAAACAGTATAAGGTAACAGTAAAACAAAGGCCATTCGCATTCGATATTTTCAAACATGCGCAATTCCCAACGTTCGTAGTATAGGCGAGATGGATCTTCTTTAGGTGTACGGTAGCCATCGCGCAAAAAACGTTTACATCCATATTTTCCTTGTAGTCGAGACAAGATAGCATCTTTTGTATTTAGAATTAATTGTGGATCATCAGCAGCAAACGCTGGAAATCCAATTACACAAAGCAATCCCGAATCAAGTTCTTTGCTATTTGATTCGCGTGGCAACATAGACTGCAGGACAGCCTGACATTTGTGAGCTTCATCAGCTAAAACGTGGATAACACTTGCGGGACCGCCTCGTGCACCAAACAAATCCAATTCATTCATTGCCTCTAAAGCTGCTTTGGCCATACCAATAGAACTTGCATTTAATTCTGGTTCACCTGTTTCATAAATAACAATAAGTAAGGTGTGTAAGAAAAAATTATTTGTTAAATACTAACGGATGCTTATTCTTACCGTGATTTGTCTTGTCTCCTCTTTCCCATATGCCATAATCTGGAATGCAATATGCCGATTCTATGTAAAATACTAAATTTTGTATAAAAGAAACTTCATCTAAAGAAAAGACAATTTGCAATCCTGATGCGGTCATTTGAGCTAGGATCAGCAAATATAGAGACACAGCGTCAATTTGTAAATGTCCCCATTCTGCGTCACCAACAACAGGTTGACCATTTTTACTTGAATATTTTGCATGTAAAGAATCCAATGGATTTTGAGTCATTTTAAACCGTTCAACTTTGTCCTTCTGATTCATCATTGCCATTAGCAATCCTCTCATAAGCTTTACACAACTCTGTTCTAATTCATAACATTTCGCCCGATCTTCATCTTGATCAGCAATTTTTTTATAAGCCATAGAGAGACCCCATACAGCTAAAATACAATAGACATTATCACGAATCCAAGCATGCGAATTAATTTTTGAGGCTGGGAATAAGCCAGTGACAGGTTCCTGATGTGCCATAATCAAACGATGCACAATTCGCTGGTAATAGTCCAGGCGCACACCTGAATTACTTCGCGAACGCATTTTCTATTATAAAACCGCGAATTTCTTTTCTAATACGTATGTAAGTGCGAAAGAAATTACATTATTTCAAGGTGCTCTTTCGACTTCACTGCAGGCAGACTTACTGCGAATATCCTTATGTAAGCTTTGATCTTCCTTCCTCGAATTTTATTCTGAAATATTGATAGTACACAATAAAATATAGCACAAGTCTCTTTTACAACTTAATATACTGAAAGATATTAAATAAAAAGAATTTTAAACAGATAATACCACAAATGAAATAATGCCAGATGATTGTTGCTGGGCTTCCGTCTTTCTAAAATGTCACACCAATGTCAAAGTAATAACTTCAAAAACAGCTGACAGGAAAAACAATGGGTGCTTTCAGGAAACATTATTTTTGTTGATATGTTGCAACCATGTTTCCGTAAATTTAAGGGATATTGAAATTGTTCAATTTTCTATGCAATTTCAGTTGCTCGGCAAACATTTTTACATTGATAAATTATTTTGAAAGCTATTTGCAAGAATGAAATGTCACTAAAAAGGAAAACAAATTTTATATAAGAAATTAAAAAATTAAGAAATTTGTTTATGTTTTTTAATTTAATTTGAAAATAAAATTGTTTTTAAGAATCTCCAAACGTAAACAAACGCAGGGTTGGATTCAAACGTTGGTCGCCTATCACCTACCAGCTCTGTAGCATGCAATTATCGCATGCCCGTTTACATCATTCAATTGCCATCATCCGGTGGCAAAAATCCTGAGCCAGATAAATAATTTTGCATGTAAATGCAACAACAACGATTTGAGCCAGATAAATCCAGATAGAAGTCTGGTTCAATTTGTGAGCCACATAATTTGTTGATTACTTCTTTTTAGTTTGGCAACGCTGCCTTTAATAAACCTACCTTTTCAAAAATAGATGTCGCTGCTTAGCCTTTCAACATATGAGTTAAATGAAAAACAGCGGCGACTTGTGCCTATCACATTTCACGTGTGCGAATATTTCACGACATCTGCTCTCAAGTCCATCAATAATCCAGAGCATTCCCGTGAGAATTGAGCGTGAGTCGGAGCTGTAAAACTCACTGGATGACGGCATATATCAAAATATCGCCTGCGAAATAGATCAATAGATCCCGTCGCAAAGATCCTGAGCCAGGTAAATAGTTTTGCATGTAAATGCAACAACAGCGATTTGAGACAGATAAATCCAGATATAAGTCTGGTTCAATTTGTGAGCCAGATAATAGCCGTGTTTTTTAACACGCGTATATCCGTTTACGCTTAAACTTTATATTGACTGCTAAGAGACAAACTATAAATACACCTCTGAAATTGCTGCGCATAAATTTTGTCCTACTAAATTTCAATACGCATTATACTCAGATGTAACTGAAATATGTGTCTTTGTTTCACCCTGTACACTAATTCTATGTATTATATGTGTGTCCACAATTCATCGCAACTGATTCAGCTATATGTTATACCCTATGGCCATCAGAGCGTTGCGTCTCCGCTTTTCGGTACACCCTGTTGCTGTAGCTAGTTGTTTTACCACAGCCGTCTAAGCGAAGATAGGCGTTTTTTAACACGCGCAAACGAAACGTATACGCGCGTGTTAAAAAACACGGCTAATATGTTGATTTCTTGTCTTTAGTTTCGCAACGCTGCCTTTAATAAACCTACTTTTTCAAAAATAGATCTCGCTGCTTGGCTTTAGCCGTTGTTGTTGTTGTTGTAGCGATAAGGATACTCACCAAAGGCTTTGGGGAGTACTATCGAGGTGATGGTCCTTTTCCGGATGCAGATCCGGTACGTTCGGGTTACGAGCGCGACCATCTCGGGAACGATTTGTTATGACGACATGCGATCTTCTAGGCCATCCCGCCTTTTTTGAACGATATGCGAGATTTTGTGGCAAAAACCCCGGATCTTTCCGAAATGGCAGAAACGTCTATTTCCTTGAACACATATAAACAAAACCTTTCCAAATATTATTTTTTTTTGTTATTGATATTAGAGGAAAATTGTAAGTTTACAAACGGCGATAGTTACTAGGACATGTTTCTGAATTTCACTTCTTCATCAGCTAGCTTTTCGGGAGCTGAGCGTTGAACTCGAATCTCCAACATTCATATGAGTGCAAAGGCAGATGCCTTTAGCTGCTTAGCCATATTAATGTCCCGTTGTTCGCTGTATAATTGGTCTCTAAGAGTTGCCTTTTTGTTTTTATTCCTTTTGATCACCATGTTATTTTTTTTTAATTATCGCGTTACAAGCATCCCAGATACTCATCCGCAATTTTTTTATGATATTGTTCTAGATCGCCCAACATACCATTGACGTCAGCAGTATGTTTCCATATTTATTAGTTGTGGACAATGTGATACTCTGGAGTCCATCATTTAAAGGCTTACGCCGATTACTTTGTCGGCGCGCCGGTCCCGCCGCTGCCGTCGGTATATAATAGAGCCTACGCCGCCGCCGCCTATAAAGTGATCGGCGCAAACCTCTGGTACAAACTAAGCGGCGGCGGCGGCGGCGCTTCACTTGTCTGCCTATTTGATCAACATTGCCGCCATGGCCGCCATGGATGACCCATAGACCGATTACGCTGAACATGCTGGCACTAATAACTAAATTTTGTCCGAACTCAAGTTAGGCGATAATGGTTTGTGACCACAGAATTTCTAAAATCTAGTTAAAAGATTAAATGTGAGCAGCCAGTTAAGCAAAGATTTTAAAATATGTAAATAATGCAATATACCAGTGGTCTACCAAAAATTTTTGAAAAACAATATTGAGAAAATGATTTGAGTAATCGAGCAGCGATTGAACAGGTGACCGAGGCTGTTTACTATTGTGAACGTTATTGTCAAACATTCGCCAATTGTATAAATTCACAATGGGATCGGTATTACTCAACAAAAAACTGGCAGCATAGTTGAGCAATTCACAGTGATTTGTTTAGATTCCACAATTCAAAATAATTTGCGAAATTCTGTTTAGATTTTTTTGGTTGCCTAATGGTTTAGCACAATAAAGTTTCCTTAACTAATTTGAAAAGAATTTCCAAATAAATGCATTAAGCATCCAACAAAGTCGTGGTGCTGTTTTTAGAACCGTTATAAGTTCGCTGTGGAAGAATGCAGATGGTTTGCATTTAAGGTGCCCCAAACGAGGGAAAAGGTACACAGCTGGTGACGAAATAGCAAGCCTTATACTATTAGTGTCCATCGCAAAATTTGTCTTTAAATAATAACAAAATAATACACGCATGCATACGTATATACATTGAAGTACTGTAGATAGAAAAATGCATCTCCTTGTGCTATTTGAAGTTGTGTTAGCTGTTTTTAATTTGCTGTAAAAAGTGCTTTTGGCTTGGGAGCCTGCAGGCCAAAATTAGAGATATACATACATACATGCGTATAAATAATGTCGAAAAATGTGTTGGACAACGGTGGTTGTGGAGATGGTGAAACTGGACGTGGAAGCTTTAAAGACATTTATAAATTGCTAGAACATTTATGCGAAAGTGTAGCAGGTTCAACGGATGATCACAGTAAGTGGCTGACAAAATTAAAATAAAACTTACAAAGTAGTTTCCCTTAAAATTTGGGTAATAGTCTAGTTGAGGGGTCGACTGCTAATACGCTACCAAAAATATCGAGAGAGGTGTCAAACGACGCGTCTTGACATCAGTATTAATAATCCGAAGGCGGAAAATAAAACGCGTTCAAAAGATATTAACGAAAAACCGAAAAAAGACCCGCGGGTACCTCCGAAACCGGGGGTCGGATCCATAGTCTTTTTGCGCAGAACACCTTTCTGCGTTGGCGGCCTTCGGCCGCGATTATAAAAAATAACCCTGGGCTACGCCATGCCAAGTCCGGATGTGTGGTATAACCGTGGCTACCGCCACGGTGATGCACAATTTTTTTTGGGGATACAACACAACAACAACCACATGGAAATCGCCAACTTCAAATGCAAATGTCTCCGGACAGAGATAAACATTTTTTTTCCGCCATCGGATTATTGTTCTCGAGATTAATACGCGTCGTTTGACACCTCTCTCCATATTTTTGGTAGCGTATTTTTTTTTTTATTTTTTTTTTATTTTATTTTTTTATTTTTTTATTTTTTTTTAATTTTATTTATTATTACGGTCTTTAAGACCTAGTTTAGGTTAAAATAAGAGATTAAACATAAATACTCATGTCACATTTAGTGACGTACAATATAAAAACAATTTTTCTTTGAACTTACTAATATTTTCACAGTCTTTCAAATCAGAAGGTAACTCATTATACATTTTATACCCTAAATATTCAAGAGACCTTTTGGCGAACTCAGTTCTTATTCTAGGCAGTCTTATATTATTGCAATTTCTAGTTCCATAATTGTGGATTTCATGATTATAATGTATTTTACTACTCAGGTAATTCGGTAACATTCCTAACCTAAGTTGGTGTATAAATTTCAATGTGAAATAACTAACTGACTGTTTAATACTAAGCCAGTTTAATCTATTGAGCATTACAATCTTTGGCGTTCTTGGAGGACATTTTAAAATAAATCGCATTGCCTTGTTTTGCTGTATTCGAAGTTTCTTAATATATATATCACTCGCCTTTACCCGCGGCCCCGTCCGCAAGGAGAAAATAAAATATATGTGCTATTCACGTTAGCCTGTTTATCAAGTTGTCTGTTTAAAAATTTTTTCTGTCAATGTATTTTATTTTTTAATACAGTAAAAAAAAAGAACTAACTGAGCTGATGGGCACGCTTACATGAATAGTACAATACACTTTTTTCGAATTAAAAAAAATACATTTTGTTTCTAAGTTAAATTAATTGATATGATAGGGGTGAAAGAATTACTACTCATAGAACAAAGGAGTGAAACTACAATTAGCTAAAACCAAAAAGAAGGTTTTGAATAAAAGCAGTGTTGCTTTTTCGGGTATTTAGTTGGTTAAAATATTACAAAAATTTTAATTATAGTTGTAATAGTTCGTTACAGGATTCATTTAAAAATAGAACGAAAAAGCTGTGATATATTAAAGATAAAACATACCGAATTTTAATTACGAATAATTTGCCGTAAATCCACGGCCATGTGTGCTGAATTACCGGTTTCGAAGAGACCTAAAATGATCCCGGAAGTGTCCCTAAATGACACCAAATAGTCACGAAATGATGCCGACGGGATCCTGGACAAATCTCGAAAACTATCCAGAAATGATGCCGGAAGGGTCCCAAAATAATCCCGAAGTAGTCACGAAAAGTCCCGAAATGACCCTGACGGGATCCCGGACGGATCCCGAAAACCATCCAAATTTGATTCCTGAACGGTCCGCAAATGATCCCGATATAGTCCGAAAAAGTCCCGAAAAAACTCTGACGGGATCCCGGACAAATCCCGAAAATCGCCCAGAAATTATCCCGGAGGAGTCGCAAAATGATACCGAAATAGTAGTCACGAAAAAGGCCCGAAATGACCCTGACGGGATCCCGAAAACCATCCAGAAATGACTCTGGAGGGATCCCCAAATGATCCCGGAAAAGTCCACAAACCATCCAGAATTGATCTCTGAAGGTTCCGCAAATGATCCCGAAATAGTCCCGAAAGTCACGAAAAACTCAGACCCATCCCGAAAATCATGAAGAAATTATCCTGGAAGGGTCCTAAAATTACCCCGAAATAACTCCGACGGGATCCCGGACAGATCCCGAAAATCATCCAGAACTGAGCTCTGAAACGTCCGCAAATAATCCAGAAATAGTCCGGAAAAAGTCCCGAAAAAACTCCGTCGGGATCCCGGACAGATCCCGAAAATCCCCCAGAAATTTTGCCGGAGGGGTCCCAAAATGATTCCGAAATAGTCCCGAAAAAGTCCCGAAATGACCTTGAGGGGATCCCAGACCGATACCGAAAACCATCCAGAATTGATCTCTAAAGGGTCCGCAATTTATCCCAGATAAAGTCGCGAAAAAACTACGAAGGAATCCCGAACAGATCCCGAAAATCGTAGAGAAATTATCCCGGAAGGGTCCCAAAATGATCCCGAAATAGTCCCGAAAAGGCGCGAAATAACCCTGACGGGGTCCCGGACGGATCCCGAAAACTACCCAGAAATGATCTTTAAGGGCAACTGACCCCGAATTAATCGTGAAAGTCCCGAAATTTCCCCGACGGGATCCCGAAAACCATCCAGAAATTATCCCTGAAGGATCCCCAAATGATCCAAGAACAGTCTCGAAATTTGCTGACATTTTCCCGAAAAAGTAAAAAAATAAACCCGACGGGATCTCGGACGGATCCCGAAAACGATCCAGAAATGATGCCGGAAGGGACCCCAAATGATCCCGAAAAATTCCCGAAATTCCCCCGATGGGATCCCGGACGGATCCCGGAAATGACCTTGGATCATCCAGAAATGATGCCGGTTGGTACCCCAAAATGATCCCGAAATAGGCCAGAAATGACCCCGTCGGGATCCCGGACGGATCCCCAAAAGTATACAGAAATGATGCTGGAAGGTGAAATGATCCCCTTAAAGAAAGATGAAAAATAAAATGATCCCCTTATAGTTCCGAAATGATCCTGACGGGATTCCCGACGGATCCCGGAAACTATCCAGAAATGATGCCGGAAAGGTTCCCAAGTTATCCCCAAATAGTCCCGAAATTACCCTGACGGTATCCCGGACGGATCACGAAAACCATCCGGAAATGATGGCGAAAGGGTCCCCAAATGATCCCGCATTAGTCGCGGGTTCCGAAATGACCCTGACGGGATCCCCGAAGGATCCCGGAAACTATCCAGAAATGATGCAGGAAAGGTTCCCAAGTTATCCCCAAATAGTCCCGAAATTACCCTGACGGTATCCCGGACGGATACCAAAAACCATCTAGAAAAGTGGCCGGAGGATACCCAAATGATCCCGAAAAAGTCCTGAAATGATCCAGACGGGATCCCGGACGAATCCCGAAAACTATCCATCTAGGTACCCCAAATGATCCCGAAATAGTCCCGAAATTACCCCGCCGGGATCACGGGCGGATCCCGAAAAAGTCCTGAAATGACCCGACGGGATCCCGTACGGATCCCGAAAATCATCCAGAAATGATGAAGGTAGGTACCCAAATGATCCCGAAATGATCCCGGACGGATCCCGAAAACCAACCAGAAATGATGCCGGTAGGTACCCCAAATGGTCCCGATATGACCCCGTCGGGATCCCGAACGGATCCCTAAAACTATCCAGAAATGATGCCGGAAAGGTCCCCAAATAACCCCCTAATAGTCCCGAAATTACGCCGACGGAATTCCGGACGGATCCGGAAACTATCCAGAAATGATACCGGAGAAGACCCCAAATGATCCCGCTAAAGTCCCAAAATGACCCCGACAGGATGCCGGACGGATCCCGTAAACCATCCAGAAATGATGCCGGTAGGTACCCCAAATGGTCCCGATATAACCCCGTCGGGATCCCGAACGGATCCCTAAAACTATCCAGAAATGTTGCCGAAAGGGTCCCCAAATGATCCTGTATTAGTCGAGAAAAAGTTCCGAAATGACTCCGACGTGATCCCGGACGGATCCCGAAAACCATCTGGAAATGATGCCGGAAGAGACCCCAAATGATCCCGCAAAAGTCCCAAAATGACCCCAACAGGACCCCGGACGGATCCCGAAAACCATACAGAAATGATGCCGGAAGAGACCCCAAATGATCCCGAAAAAGTCTCAAAATGACCCCGACAGGATCCCGGACGGATCCTGTAAACCATCCAGAAATGATGCCCGAAGAGACCCCAAATGATCCCGCAAAAGTCCCAAAATGACCCCGACAGGATCCCGGACGGATCCCGAAAACCATCCAGAAATGATGCCGGGAGAGACCCCAAATGATCCCGCAAAAGTCCCAAAATTACCCCGACAGGATCCCGGACGGATCCCGTAAGCCATCCAGAAATGATGCCGGAGGAGACCCCAAATGATCCCGCTAAAGTCCCAAAATGACCCCGACAGGGTCCCGGACGGATCCCGAAAACCATACGGAAATGATGCCGGAAGCGACCCCAAATGATCTCGCAAAAGTCCCAAAATGACCCCGACAGGATCCCGGACGGATCTCGTAAACCATCCAGAAATGATGCCGGAAGAGACCCCAAATGATCCCGCAAAAGTCCCAAAATTACCCCGACAGGATCCCGGACGGATCCCGAAAACCATCCAGAAATGATGCCGGAATGGACCCCAAATGGTCCCAAAATAACACCGACGGGATCCCGGACGGATACCGAAAACCATCCAGAAATGATGCCGGCAGGTACCCCAAATTATCCCGAAATAGTCCCGAAATGACCCTGACGGGATCGCGGACGGATTCCGAAAACCATCCAGAAATGATGCCGATAGGGTCCCCAAATGATCCTGTATTAGTCGAGAAAAAATTCCGAAATGACTCCGACGGGATCCCGGACGGATCCCGAAAACCATCTAGAATTGATACCGGAAGGTACCCCAAATGATGCCGAAATAGTCCCGAAATGACATCGACGGGATCCCGGACGGATCCCGAAAACCATCCAGAAATGATGCCGGAGGAGACCCCAAATGATCCCGCTAAAGTCCCAAAATGACCCCGACAGGGTCCCGGACGGATCCCATAAACCATCCAGAAATGATGCCGGAAGAGACCCCAAATGATCCCGCAAAAGTCCCAAAATGACCCCGACAGGATCCCGGACGGATCCCGTAAACCATCCAGAAATGCCACAAAAGTCCCAAAATGACGCCGACGGGATCCCGGACGGATCCCGTAAACCATCCAGAAATGATGCCGAAAGGTTCCCCAAATGATCCTGTATTAGTCGAGAAAAAGTTCCGAAATGACCCCGACGGGATCCCGGATGGATCCCGAAAACCATCTAGAAATTATGCCGGAAGGTACCCCAAATGATGCCGTAATAGTCCCGAAATGACATCGACGGGATCCCGGACGGATCCCGAAAACCATCCAGAAATGATGCCGGAAGAGACCCCAAATGATCCCGCAAAAGTCCCAAAATAACCCCGACAGGATCCCGGACGGATCCCGAAAACCATCCAGAAATGATGCCGGAATGGACCCCAAATGGTCCCGAAATGACACCGACGGGATCCCGGACGGATCCCGAAAACCATCCAGAAATGATGCCGGAAGAGACTCCAAATGATCCCGCAAAAGTCCCAAAATGACCCCGACAGGATCCCGGACGGATCCCGAAAACCATCCAGAAATGATGCCGGAATGGACCCCAAATGGTCCCGAAATGACACCGACGGGATCCCGGACGGATCCCGTAAACCATCCAGAAATGATGCCGGAAGATACCCCTAATGATCCCGAAATAGCCCCGAAATTGTCCCGACGGGATCCCGGACGGATCCCTAAAACCATCCAGGAATGATTACGGAAAGGACCCAAACTGACCCCGAAAAAGTCCCGTAATGATCCCGGAAACCATCAAGAATTTATCTCTCGAAGGTACGCAAATGATCCCGAAAGTACCCCGACGGGATCCCCGACGGATCCCGAAAACCATCCAGAAATGATGCCGGAAGGGTCCCCAAATGATCGCGAAATAGTCCCGAAATGATTCCGGAATAGTCCCGAAAATGTCCCAAAATAACCCCGACGGGATCCCGGACGGATCCCGAAAACTATACAGAAATGATCCCGGAAGGATCCCAAAATGATCCCGAAATAGTCCCGAAAAAGTCCCGAAATTACCCCGGCGTAATCCCGGACCGATCCCGAAAACCATCCAGAAATGATCCCGGAGGGTCTCGATATGACCCTTACGGGATTACAAATAAGGTGAAGCTAATTATAAAACCATGTTAATAAGGCAGCAGGCGCATTGGAGCGAATAAAAAGTTACATAGAAACATACAGGTAAAGCTAATAAAAGCGTGCTAATAAAAACAATTGATGGAGGGCGGATGGCGGGAGTAGAGGAGAGGACCACTGATCGTTCCTCCAAAATTGTCTAGATCTCGTTCTGTATGTACCAGATACCAAAAACTATTGATTTAGGAGAAAATTTATATTGAGTTATAACAATTTATAGATTTTACACCAGAGGGGGATAAAAGAGGGGGCGGGCGGGCGGAGAGTGTCACTGCTTACTTTGTAAGCCCTCGACTTATTTGACCCCTTGAGTCTGTGATATTGGTGAAGGCCAGTATACGTAAAGTTATAATGTGTAAAAATTATGAAAAATAATTTCTCGAAGGGGTCGTGGGACCCCCACCCCTCTTTCCATGTTCGAAAAAAATTTCGCTAGTAGACTACTGTCTGTGTCCCAAATTTCATCAAAATCCGTGTAGCCATTCTGGCGTGATTCAGTCGCAAAGACGAAAAAATATAATAATTAAATTATAACTGTTCCTAGGGGGCGGGGACCACGCCCTGTTTGAAAAATATATAGCTAGTAGATCCTTCTAGACTATTGACTATATGTGTGCAAAATGTCACCCAAATCGGTCCAGCCGTTCTTGCGTTATTGAGTCACAAAGACAAACGTCTGGACAAACATCCAAACATCCAAACATCTTAACATCCAAACTTTCCCATTTATAATATATAATATACTAGCCTTTACCCGCGGCCCCGTCCGCAAGGAAAATTTTAAATATATGGGCTATTCGCGTTAGCCTGCTTATTATCTGTTTAAAATTTTGTTTTCTGTCTAATGCATTTTATTTTTGTAATTGAGTAAAAAAAAGAACTAAATGAGCTGATAACCTGATAGGATCCCAAATGATCCCGAAATTATCCAGAAAAAGCTACGAAATGACCCCAACGCTATCGCGGACGGATCCCGAAAACCATCCAGAAATGCCCCGAAAGGGTCTCCAAAAGTTACCCGAATAGTCCCAAAAAAACCCGAAATGAGAGCGACACGATTCTAGACGTACGTAGAGAACCACACAGAAATGATCCCTGAAGGTGTTCCAAAATGATCCCGAAAAGGTTCCGAAATGACCCTGACGGGCTCCCGGGCGGATCTCAAAAACCATCCAGAAAATATCCAGGAAGGGTCCCTAAATTATCCCGACTAACTCCAGAAAAAGTTCCGAAATGGCTCCGAGAGGATCCACGATGGATCGCGAAAACCATACAGAAATGATTCCGAAATAGTCCGGAATTGACCCAGATGGGATCCCGCACAGATCCAGAAATGATCCCGGAAGGGTGCAAAAACTATCCCGGAAAAGTAACAAAAAATCCCGAAATGGCTCCTACGGCATCCCGGACGGATCCAGAGATGATCTCGGTAGGGTCCCCAAATGATCCCAAAATGGTCCCGAAATGACCCTGATGGATCCGGCAAACCATCAAGAAATTATGCCGAAAGGATCCCAAAATGATCCCGAAATAATACAGAAAAAGTCACGAAACGACCCCTAGAGGATCCCCAAATGATCCCGTATTAGCTCCGAAAAGGTCCCGAAATAACCCCGACGGGATCCCGGACAAATCCCGAAAACCATCCAGAAATGATGCCGGAAGGAATCCCAAATGATTCCGTAAAAGTCCCGCATTGATTCCGACGGGATCCCGAACGGATACCGAATATCATCCAGAAGTGATGCCGGAAAGGTCCTCAAATGATCACCTAATAGTCCCGAAATGACCCTTAAGGGGTCATGGACGGATCCCATAAACCATCCAGAAATGATCCCGATATTGTCCCGAAGAAGTCCCGAAATGACCCTGACGGGATCTCGAACGCACCCCTAAATGACACTGACGGGATCCCGGACAGATCCCGAAATCCATCCAGAAATGATCTTGGGAGGGACCCCAAATGATCCCGAAAAAGTCCCGCAATGATTCCGAGGGGATCCTGATCGGATACCGAAAACCATCCAGAAGTGATGCCGGAAAGGTCCTCAAATGATCACCTAATACCAACATGACCCTGACGGCATCCCGGACTGATCCCAAAATCCATCCAGAAATGATCTTGGGAAGGTCCCAAAATTATCCCGAAATAGTCTCGGAAAAGTTCAGAAATTACCCTGACGGGTTCCCGGACGAATCCTGAAAGCCATCTCTAAATGATCCCGAAAAAGTCCCGAAATGACCCTGACTGGACCCCGAAAGGATCCCGAAAACTATCCAGAAATGATGCCGGAAATGTCCTCAAATGATCACCTAATAGTTCCGAAAAGACCCTGACGGGATCCCGAACGGATCCCGACAACTATCTAGAAATGATGCCGAAAGGGCCCGCAAATGATCCCGTATTAGTCGAGAAAAAGGCCCGAAATGAACCCGACGGGATGCCGGACGAATCCCAAAAACCATCCAGAAATGATGCCGGAAGGGACACCAAATGATCCCGAAAAAGTCCCGCAATAATTCCGACGGGATCCTGAGCGGATACCGAAAACCATCCAGAAGTGATGCCGAAAAGGTCCTCAAATTATCACCTAATAGTCCCAAAATGACCCTGACGGCATCCCGGACAGATCCCGAAATCCATCCAGAAATGATCTTGGGAGGGTCCCAAAATTATCCCGAAATAGTCTGGGAAAAGTACAGAAATTACCCTGACGGATCCCGGACGAATTCTGAAAACCAATCTTAAATGATGCCGAAAAAGTCCCGAAATGACCATGATGGGACCCGGAATGGATCCCGAAAACTAACCAGAAATGATGCCGGAAAGGTCCTCAAATGATCTCCCAATAGTTCCGAAAAGACCCTGACGGGATCCCGAACGGATCCCGACAACTATCCAGAAATGATACCGAAAGGGCCCGCAAATGATCCCGTATTAGTCGAGAAAAAGTCCCGAAATGACCCCGACGGGATGCCGGACGAATCCCAAACACCATCCAGAAATGATGTCGGAAGGGACCCCAATGATCCCGAAAAAGTCCCGCAATTATTCCGACGGAAATCTGAACGGATACCGAAAACCATCCAGAAGTGATGCCGGAACGGTCCTCAAATGCTCACCTAATAGTCTCAAAATGACCCTGAGGCCATCCCGGACAAATCCCGAAATCCATCCAGAAATCATCTTGGGAAGGTCCCAAAATGATCCCGAAATAGTCTCGGATAAGTCCAGAAATTACCCTGACGGGTTCCCGGACGAATCCTGAAAGCCATCCTTAAATGATCCCGAAAAAGCCCCGAAATGATCCTGACGGGATCCCGAAAGGATTCAAAAAACTATCCAGAAATGATGCCGGAAAGGTCCTCAAATGATCCCCTAATAGTTCCGAAATTACCGTGACGGGATCCCGAACGGATCCCGACAACTATCCAGAAATTGTGCCGAAAGGGTCCGCAAATGATCCCGTATTAGTCGAGAAAAAGTCCCGAAATGACCCCGACGGGATCCCGGACGAATCCCAAATACCATCCAGAAATGATCGGTAGGTATCCCAAATGATCCCGAAATAATCCCGAAATGACCTCGTCGGCATCCCGGACGGATACCGAAAATTATCCAGAAATGATGCCGGAAAGGTCCACAAATGATCCCCTAATAGTCCCGAAATTACCCTGATGGGATCCTGGAAGGATCCCGAAAACCATCCAGAAATGATGCCGGAAGAGCCCTCAAATGATCCCGAAAAAGTCCCCAAATAACCCCGACGATATCCCGGACGGAACCCGAAAACCATCCAGAAATTATGCCGGAAGAGCCCCCAAATGATCCCGAAAAAGTCCCCAAATGACGCCGACGAGATCCCGCACGGATCCCGAAAACCATCCAGAAATGATGCCGGAAGAGCCCCAAATGATCCCGAAAAAGTCCCCAAAGGACCCCGACATACTCCAGAAAAGGTTCCGAGGGAATCAACGACGGATCGCGAAACCCATACAGAAATGATTCCGGAAGGATCCCAAAATGATCCCGAAATAGTCCGGAAATGACCCAGATGAGATCCCGCACAGATCCAGAAATGATCCCGGAAGGGTCCAAAAACTATCCCGGAAAAGTAACAAAAAATCCCGAAATGGCTCCTACGGCATCCCGGACGGATCCAGAAATGATCTCGGAAGGGTCCCCAAATGATCCCAAAATGGTCCCGAAATGACCCTGATGGATCCGGCAAACCATCAAGAAATTATGCCGGAAGGGTCCCCAAATGATCCCGAAATAAAACAGAAAAAGTCACGAAACAACCCTAGAGGATCCCCAAATGATCCCGTATTAGCCCCGAAAAAGTCCCAAAATGACCCTGACGGGATCCCGAAGGGATTCCGAAAACAATACAGAAATGATGCCGGAAAGGTCCTCAAATGATCCCCTAATAGTCCCGAAATGACCGTGACGGGATCCCGACAACTATCCAGAAATGATGCCGAAAGGGTCCGCAAATGATCCCATATTAGTCGAAAAAGAGTCCCGAAAGGACCACGACGGAATCCCGGACGAATCCCAAAAACCATCCAGAAATGATGCCGGTAGGTATCCCAAATGATCCCGAAATAGTCCCGAAATGACCTCGTCGGCATCCCGGACGGATCCCGAAAATTATCCAGAAATGATGCCGGAAAGGTTCCCAAATGATCCCCTAATAGTCCCGAAATTACCCTAATGGGATCCCGGACGGATCCCGAAAACCATCCAGAAATGATGCCGAAAGGGTTCCCAAATGATCCGGTATTAGTCGCGAAAAAGTCCCGAAATGACCCCGACGGGATCCCGGACGGATTCCGAAAACCATCCAGAAATGATGCCGAAAGGGTTCCCAAATGATCCCGTATTAGTCGCGAAAAAGCTCCGAAATGACCCCGACGGGATCCCGGACGGATCCCGAAAACCATCCAGAAATGATGCCGGATGAGCCCCAAAATGATCCCGAAAAAGTCCCCAAATGACCCCGGCGAGATCCCGGACGGATCCCGAAAACCATCCAGAAATGACGCCGGAAGAGCCCCCAAATGATCCCGAAAAAGTCCCCAAATGACCCCGACGATATCCCGGACGGATCCCGAAAATCATCCAGAAATGATGCCGGAAGAGCCCCCAAATGATCCCGAAAAAGTCCCCATATGACCTCGACGAGATCCCGCACGGATCCCGAAAACCATCCAGAAATGATGCCGGAAGGGTCCCCAAATGATCGCAAAATAGTCCCGAAATGATTCCGGAATAGTCCCGAAAATGTTCCAAAATAACCCCGACGGGATCCCGGACGGATCCCGTAAACTATACAGAAATGATTCCGGAAGGGTCCCAAAATGATCCCGAAATAGTCCCGAAAAAGTCCCGAAATTACCCCGGCGTAATCCCGGACCGATCCCGAAAACCATCCAGAAATGATCCCGGAAGGGTCTCGATATGACCCTTACGGGATTACAAATAAGGTGAAGCTAATTATAAAACCATGTTAATAAGGCAGCAGGCGCATTGGAGCGAATAAAAAGTTAGATAGAAACATACAGGTAAAGCTAATAAAAGCGTGCTAATAAAAACAATTGATGGAGGGCGGATGGCGGGAGTAGAGGAGAGGACCACTGATCGTTCCTCCAAAATTGTCTAGATCTCGTTCTGTATGTACCAGATACCAAAAACTATTGATTTAGGAGAAAATTTAGATTGAGTTAT
Source organism: Eurosta solidaginis (assembly GCF_040869045.1). Lineage (NCBI taxonomy): Eukaryota > Metazoa > Arthropoda > Insecta > Diptera > Tephritidae > Eurosta > Eurosta solidaginis. The sequence goes on along the minus strand of NC_090322.1, from coordinate 268,993,410 downwards.
AACAATTTATGGATTTTACACCAGAGGGGGAGATAAAGGGGGGCGGGCGGAGGGTGTCACTGCTTACTTTGTAAGCCCTCGACTTATTTGACCCCTTGAGTCTGTGATATTGGTGAAGGCCAGTATACGTAAAGTTATAATGTGTAAAAATTATGAAAAATAATTTCTCGAAGGGGTCGTGGGACCCCCACCCCTCTTTCCATGATCGAAAAAAATTTCGCTAGTAGACTACTGTCTGTGTCCCAAATTTCATCAAAATCCGTGTAGCCATTCTGGCGTGATTCAGTCGCAAAGACGAAAAAATATAATAATTAAATTATAACTGTTCCTAGGGGGCGGGGACCACGCCCCTTTTGAAAAATATATAGCTAGTAGATCCTTCTAGACTATTGGCTATATGTGTGCAAAATTTCATACAAATCGGTCCAGCCGTTCTTGCGTTATTGAGTCACAAAGACAAACGTCTGGACAAACATCCAAACATCCAAACATCCAAACATCCAAACATCCAAACATCCAAACATCCAAACATCCAAACATCTAAACATCCAAACATCCAAACATCTTAACATCCAAACTTTCCCATTTATAATATATATTAGATAATATATTAGATTACTTAATAGCAGAATAGTAGGACAATAAATAAAGTGTGGTTCAATAATTGAATGATATACCAATATTTTATGACTTTGACTGATATGTTTACATGTTCTATACATGAAGCCTATTTTCTGTGCAATTTTCCTTTCCAGATAAGTTACATGCTCTCCAAAATTTAGATTATTAGCAATCAAAACTCCTAAATACTTAATTTTGTCTACTCTTTGGATTTCCATGTCTTTTACCTTCAGCGTAATATTTTTTAAACTATTTTTTAAACTAACTAACTATATCATGAACTTAGTTTTTTCGACATTTAATTTCAGTTTTCTAAGGCATAACCATTTGTATAGCGAGTCCAGGTCTTCTTGTACTTTCAGCATGGCACATTCTGCATATTTTTCACTTATAATAAGCAATGCATCATCCGCAAATAGACGTATTTTACAATATTTTAAGCATCTTTTGATATCATTGATATACTATGTAAACAATATTGGCGCCAAGACCGAGCCTTGTGGTAAACCAATGTTAACATCCACCACTGATGAAACCTCCTTTCCAATTATCGTTCTCTGTTTTCTGTCACCCAAATAACTCCGGAACCATTCCAACGCCTTTCCTCTTATACCAATTTTAAACATAACGTCCAATAGGTAAATCCAAGAAGACAGACACCGTAAATTTTTTTTCCGCCATGTCTTCTTTCCAATATGCAATTACCATATTCAACGCTGTTTCACAAGAATGGATCTTCCTGAATTATTAGCAGTCGACCCCTCAACTAGACTATTACCAAAATTTGTTTCCCGACGGTAAATGTTCATACTCATTCACTGAAGGATATAAGCGCAATACACTTAGAAGGTTTGGATTAGAGTTCAGAGAACGGTGTTTATTGGTGTTATTGGAAGAAGTTTCTTGATTACAAATATAAAGGTTAGCGCTGCGCAACCTTTTAGTTTTATAGTAATTTGATGTTCAAATTTACCATTGTAGGGAAAAATTTGTAGTATTTTGGGGTGAAAAATAGTATTAATTGATGGCTTCTAGTAAGAATTTGCAGTATTTTCGAGTAAAATGTGGTTTAATCCGATGTATTTTGCATATTGGGGATCTGGCCAAGCCCTACCAAGCCAACGCGCCGAAGCCCCTTGCATTTAACTTAACAAATCCAGCCCAAGGCGGACCTGATCCATTTCTAGGGAAACGTTTTCAGTATTTGTGTCTTGTGATGTCATAAACATCATATATATCTAAACCCATTAGAGCATGCAAGATTGGCAAACTTTAAGAAGGAATAACTCTACAACTATAAGGGTCTGGAGTCTAGGAAGAACAGATTTGTGATCAAGAGAACTCCTTCTAGCCTTCTGTACTAAATGAAGTGCAATAATCGGCGAGTGGATACTGAAGCGCAGCCCCCGAAACCCTTACTTTCGTTATAAAAATGAGAATCGGATGTCAGGAGGTGCTAAATTGTGATGGTTCAGAGTTGTACTCTTAAAGCTTTTTTCAGCAGGAAATGTCCTTAAGATGAATATACCACAAGTTTTCCACAGATTAAATCCCACAAAGACCATGCTAGCAATGTGTCAAGGCTCGTTTAGAAATAAATTGATTATTCTCAAAAGAACACCCTTAAATTTTATATAATGACGTCCAAAAAATTTAAGTTTTTTCAAATAAAAATAAGTTTGAAAACTAGAAATTGCAATCTTTTCTTATTTCATTCTTATTTCATGAATTTCTTGCGTACGTACCAAATAGTTATTAAATAAAAAAATATCTATTTATATACATTATATACGTTTACAGAGAAATTTTGCGGCACGTAATTCAGTACATATCGAATTGTCCAACAGCTCTAGGTTCAACGTTGCCTTACGACGAAACTTCTCTACTGACGAAAATCACTCATCAACTTGACGCATCAAAATCAAAAAGTACAATACTAAATGCACTGCCCGCTGAAAACGAATCTGGAACAAATAAAACTGACCGTGGATCAACCGAGGGTGCATTTATAAACAACAGCGATTTATTTTTAAAATTTCACGAACAACTAAAAACTTCGGTTAGAAATATTTCAAATTTGGTGAAATTGATTTTGTATTTAACTAATCTTAAGTGAATTTAGTTATATTTTATCGCCTCATTCTCTTTTAAGAACGACACAGTCATAGGCCATTCGCCCTCTGACTTATCTTGTTGTAAAAAGCCCAAATAAGCGCCTAATATTTTTTGATAGTGCTGCCGGAATTACAGTCTTTGACATTCGTTAAACGAACGAACGAACGAAAGTTGGTTGTTTAATGTGGCGAGTCTTTATTAATTCGAATTAGCCTTATTTGCTTTAGAAAACCACTACTCGTGATGGGAACCTACGTTCGCCGGCAGTCATGCTAGTAAGGAGTGCTACATTGGGAGACAAAACATTTGAATATTGCTTTTGCTGCTATTGCAAATAAAAACACGCTGAATACGGAAGCGGTATAGAAGTAGCTGTATAAGTAGCGCCACCACCAAATGGGCTGTTTTTACTCTGCTTGAAAAAATTTAATTTCGGAATTTTCTAGAATTACATAGCTTTTCCATTCCTTCCATATGCTTTAGATTCCATATCGTTAAAGATAATGAGGCTTTACATCCATAATTGTTATCGCTATTACTTCATTATGTAATTGTAAAGTCTTTCTCTTTTAAGGTTCCCGATGAACATCAACGTACAGCATTGCTGACTTTCTTATATTTCATGGCAGATTCTAAGTACCCTTCTGAGAATGGATACAACAGCGGAACTGGTAGCAGTCACCACAGTCATTTAATGTATACCGCTAATTCCGCTCTTCAATCCATACGTTCGCATTTGTTGCAAAAATCTGGTTTACAGCAGCATTCGCAACAATCCACACTTCCATCGGGCATTAGAGCAACACATGTAAGCCAATTTTAGAAACTAAATGTTGCGACTAAATATTAAATTGTTGTGTGTGTTTAATTTTTATTTAGTCACATTCGCTATATCATCACACAGCACAGGATGTTAATTTAAGACAAATGCTGTCAGGTCGAAGTGGTCTAAGCCGGATGACTTTGGAAAATGATACCTTAGTCTCGAAAAATGTTGGTGCGAATATTCGCACGGAGAGCAGTAAATCACTTGAGCAAAAAATTCTTAATGATGACATAGTGCAGAATATTATATATGCATTCACGGGCATACAAGGGAAATATTTAAAAAAAGATGTTATATCAGGACGTTTTAAATTAGATAAGAAAGTGAAATTTTTAAACGTAGTACAAGCTGGCATGCTGCTGAGACTCTCTGAATTGGGGTAAGTTTAATGCTATTAAGTATTTAGTGTTTATAAATAATTGATTTATCTATCAGATATTACCATGATTTGGTTCAATCATATACAGATACTAAAAGTGGATTATGCCCTCTAGGGCTTATGGGACAAGGTTTCGTATCTGCTTTGAAAAATGAGCTGACCAGATATTATGGCATGGTTGCAACTCTACAGGAGCAGGTATTGAAACTATATTTCCATCTATGTTAAAATATTAATAATATTAAAACCAATTTTGACAGTTAAACAGACAAAGAGATTTAGAACATAATACCATTATAAAAGCCAATGCCATCGTACCAATGCGCCATGAACGATTAACATTGATGAAAATTCTTGTTTGGTCGGTTGACGCACTGAAAAGGCTTCAATGGTTGGCTACCATAGCAGAAGCTTGTCAGGAGAAGAAAGGTGGCGCTCTTGCTTCAACCGTACACAGTTTTTTGAATAATGGCAATCCAATGGTGAAATCTTTGGTTCATGAACTTTTGGTCGCCATATGTGGTCCACTATATCAAATGTTATCACATTGGCTTCTCGAAGGCGAAATCAGCGACCCACATGGCGAATTTTTTATTGAATGTTTATCAGAAGTTGGACCTGATCGGTTGTGGCATGACAAATATAGAGTACGTACAACTATGTTACCGAATTTCGTATCAACTGAAATGGCCCACAAAATTCTCGTTACTGGAAAGAGCATAAATTTCTTGTGTGAAATATGCGAAGATAAGCGACCCGTAAAAGGACGAGATGAATTACGGCAATGTATTGAAGAAAATGGTAAGTGACTTAATGAGCATTTTTGTAAGCACCCACGTAGCATTTGGTGTTGCTGTTGTTGTAGCGATAAGGACACTCCCCGAGGGCCTTGTGGAGTGTTATCGATGTTTATGGTCTTTTGACGGACGCAGATCCGATACGTTCCGGTAACTAGCACCATTAAGGTACTAGCCCGACTATTCGGGAACGATTTAGTATGACCACACCAAACCTTCAAGGTCATCCATGTAGAACTTAGGGTCGCCAGAACCTAGGCTGTTAAAGAAACAGGATCCGCCACGGGCAGGTGAGGTTGGCAATTGGGTTGGAGAAGCTATATGGGGCGCTAGCAAGCCCTTGAAAGGGTTGCGCTACTCAACCCCTTAAATCAATTTGGTATTTTGGTCGCCTCTTACGACAGGCATACCTGCCGCGGGTATATTCCAAGCCTTCTAACCCGCTCCGGGCATTTTATAATAGGTCACCTTGTGTAAGAACTCGAATACAAAATATATTAATATCAATTCATTTAATTTTCAGCGGATCATATTTTTTCATGTGTGGCCGATACCAAATTACATTCAACAATCGATGCAATATACTTGAACACTTCAAAGCGGGTATTGGATATAGTAATGGGACCGCACAAACTTCTCGAGCATTTGCAAGCGATGCGTCGGTACTTACTATTGGGGCAGGGTGATTTTATTGGAATTCTCATGGAAAATTTGAAGTATGTGGAAGATCGAATATATTTGAAATTCAATATAATTCTTTGTTCTTTTTACAAGATGCGAGTTGGATAAGCCGGCCAAAGAACTTTACTCTTACGATCTTTCATCAATAATGGATTGCGCAATACGTTCTACAAATGCACAATATGATGATCCCGAAATTCTCAACCATTTAGATGTACGATTATTAACGCCATGTGATGGTGATATTGGCTGGGATATATTATCCTTACAATATACGGTGCGCGGACCGTTAGCAACTATGCTTGATCCATGTATGGGTATATATCAAATGCTTTTTAAACCATTGTGGCGTATGAAGCATATGGAATTTGTGCTATCATCAAAAATTTGGAAGGACCAAAAGTGCAATGCAAAGGTAAGTGGCAATATATTTTCGAACTTTTGCTTGTGTATGTAAATAGAGCGTCTTGATATTGTAACGAATTTACTGCAATTCCGCTTATTTCAAATCTTCTACTAAGGTTCGTTTCACTAAACTGTTGAATAAATAACACCACTATTCAGTAATGCAAAATGGTCTTTATTAAACTACTTTCAAAATAACACTTCTACTGCTCGACAGATAGCGTGCTTAATCAAAACTGATTCTCGCGTCTCTACTGTTGTCGCCTTTTATACTGTTTGATTTCCTCGTTGCATACTTCTAGGCTTTTCCATTCCAGAACTTACTAGTTAGTTATCAGCTACAAAATCACCAGCCACAACTACGTGTATAGCTTCTCATATGCGCGTGAGTAATACTTGCACAAATTATTTCCCTCTTTTGTGAGCACCTCAGATAAGATATATGCATGTGTTTGCGCGTCTTCTCCGCTGCGGGTACGTACATATGTGTAGACATAATGATTGAATTATTGATGTGCATCAAGTCACTGCTTAGCATCGGCTTAGAGATGATAGTATCCCTTAGTACTGCTAATATTCGTTACACTGCCCTCCACCTAAGTCTGATCGTCCCGATCAGACAAATCTCTCGATCTAAACGCTGCTAGCATCTCCAAATGTACCACTCTTTTATTTCGTGGTTTCCCAATGGTTTGTATGCGGTACATGGTATCACTGATCTTCTTCACAACTTTGTATGGGCCATCCCAACTGCACCAAAATTTGGATGGAACACTGATGTATATTGGAACGATTTTCCGTCATCCCTTGTCAAATTTGGTTTTGAGACAAACCGGTTTCGGCGTTGTGCCATCATCAGTGTCGATTTTCGTTCTGATCTGTTGTTGTCGTCGTTTGTCCTGTATTTATAGTTCGTAGGTATATGAGCAGGTATTGTCAAATCGATGCTTGTGTATATTTAGTTATGTGTATGTGCTGTGTGTTCCTTCAGATCCGAGGGTGGTTTACTAATCGATTTGTGTGGCTGACTGGGGTAGGTAGAAATCTGTGATTTTAGTCGTTTGACCTTCTTTGTCGGTTTTTTGTTTTGGTGTGTTAATTGTTTTGTGTTTATTTGTGGTTGTGTGTTTGTCTGTTGTACCTGTGTGATTAAGTTGTTTCCTGTAAACAAGTTTTAAAGGCTCGAATATTGTGTCAGAAATTGTGTTTATCTGTTCGTTTATTATTCTACCGTCGAATGTTTTCTGTTTGTAGATTTCCATGTTTTCGAGTACGTTGAGACGTCGGCCCTTTTCTTGTACGCGAAGAACCCTAAGTGTTTTATTGATGTTTGCTGGGTAACATTCATTCTCGACCATGTGATTCGCGAAGTTAGACTCGGGTATAATGTTTGGATTCCGTATTTTTTTGTTGTAATCTCTAATATGTTCTCTGAACCTCGTTCTTATTTGCCGTCCTGTTTGTCCTATGTAACTATGCTGGCATCCGCAGGTAAGCTTGTATACGCCGTGGCTGCTAAACGGATCCTCTGAGTTAATGTTAGTTCTTAGTTTTCGCCTTAGATTGTTCGATGTTTTGAATGCTGTGTTAATGTTGTATTTTTTAAAGAAGTTTGCCAATTTATATGTTGCTTTTCCAGTATATGTCATAGTCGTCCAGCTATTATTTTCCTTTTCATTATTTCTTTTTGGTTCTCCATTTGTCCTTCTGAGCTTATCTACTAGTGCTTTTTTATATCCGTTGTTTGCAGCGATATTATATATGACCTGAAGTTCGCTCTTATATGCCTCTTGTGTAAGAGGTGTTCTTTCAAGTCTATGTATCAAGTGCCTTAATGCTGCATTTTTATGCTGTTGAGGGTGATTTGAGGTATTGTGTATTATTGTGTCGGTGGCCGTTGACTTTCTATATATGTCATAGTTAAATCTTTTGGCTTCTTTATCAATATTTATCGTGAGGTCTAGATAGTTGATTCCTCCGTCTTTTTCGGTTTCCATTGTAAATTTTATATTTCCGTGCTGCTTGTTGAGGTACTCCAGTACAAGCTCTTCGTTATTAGTAGTTAAAACGCATATTATGTCATCCACGTATCTAGCATAAAATGACACGCCTAATTTGGACTTCAGCTCCTGTATGTACCTTTCTTCCAGATTTTGCATGAACACTTCCATAAGAATTGCTGATGTGGGGCTTCCCATTCCAAGACCGTTTGTTTGTCTATATATTTTATTGTTGAATTGAAAAAGTTTTGACGTAAAGTGGTTCTTATCGTATTTGTGATTTGCATACTTTTCACTTTGTTTTTTGTGTTATGAACTATTGTTGAGCTAACTATGTCCAAAGTCTCCGATAGTGGTATAGATGGGTATAAATCTTTTATGTCAAAAGATACCAATTTGCTGTTTCTTGTTAGCTCTACGGTCTCGAGTCTCTCCATTAGTTCTGTTGTGTTAGCTATTGCATATTCGTTCTTTAGCTCTAGAGTATCTATCAATATCGTTTTTAAATATTTGGATAGTTTGTAACATGGTGCGGATTTAAAATTAATGATGGGCCTCATTGGAACACCTTTTCGCCCGTAAGGGTTGTATATCAGTACCAAATCTCCCTCCAAGAAACCTTCCGAATTATTGTTCTTGTCGTAACTGTGATCCTACTACTCATTATCATGGACCGTTCCCTCACACTCTTGTTTGGCCAATGAACTACTTCGTAGGGCTTGATCTTGACGAATTGCCTTTGTATCATCAGTATCTTCTTGACGTTTCACAACAGTAGTGCGCGCTGGCTTGAAGCCACCCTTGAATTCTTTCAGTCGTTTTAGTGCGTCCATTAGGGTTTGTCAATGCCAGTGTTTTTCTCGCAGGTACCTTCGATTTTGCTTTGTTTGGCCCATTCCTTACATCAACCTTTACCTTTGACTTTCGTCGTCTTTGTCGACGCTTCTCCACCTGTACCCGATTACTGCTGAGCCCTTTTTACAAACTGAAGTTAAGTGGCACATCCTGGTTCTCATAACGCATCACCCTTCTCTATATATCGATCTTGATGTCATGGTCAACCAAGAAGTCCACTCCCAATATGAATTCATCAACGATCTCCGCCACAACGAATTTGTGTAGAACTGTGACCTTTCCAATTAAGACTTCACATACCACTTCTCCCTGGACTTGGTTATTCTCGCCAGTAATCGGACGCAATCTTGCTCCAGGTAATGGCTTTACTCTCCTGTTGACCAAATTGGATCGGATTAAAGAATGAGATGCGCCCATATCTACAGTCAGTACATGCTCCTTGCCATCCCCATTTCCTTTGACGGTAAGATTTCTCGATTTCCTTCCACTTCCACACAACATTCAATAGCTGGGGCAAGTTCTCGATCTTTACATTTGGCTCGCTCTTGCTTATCTCCTCCAGTTTTGCGTTTACGACCAGCCAAGTTGGAACTACCATGACCGGTGCTGCAATGACTTGCAATGTGAATTCGGTTACCGCACTTTAAACACTTCATAACTCCGGCATTTTTTTTTGTAATCCCATCAGTGCTTCCAAAATTGTGCCTACCCAATCTGGCTTTTCCACGCGATGAACTTTGTGTACGGGCTTACCCAAAAGTGACGCTGTTTCCTGAGTCAGTGCATGTGATACCGTTTCAGCAAATCGTTTCGTTTCGGCATCCCGTATTCCATTTATAAAGCTCTGAATTTTAACCCTCTCGGTGTATTCCACGGGTGCGTCTGCATTTGCGAGATGAGCCAATCTTTCAACATCCGACGCAAACTCCTGCAAAGTCTCATTCGGCTTTTGGTAACGATTTTGCAACTCAAATGATATATTTCCTATGCTCGATTCCGTAACGTCTCTCTAGAGCGCTCATCAAGGCAGTCGGTTCTATGTACCGGAGCGACTCGGAATTTTTCCCGACCAAGGACTGTCATTTCAGTGTAACCCCATTTAATTTGTTGCGTCCCTCCCACAAATTGTCATCCTCCCAGCAGCTCCTTGCAGCACTGCTCCATATTCTCTTGCTCCGGGAAGGTATCGAATCCAATCCGGGTCCGTCTCCTGACCCCGGTCCTGAGAAATGGTTTTGCTGCATCTGCCGGAAAAGAATCTTTTTAGGACGGTCATACTCTGTTCAGTGTGTCTCGTGTAAGGGATGGTTGCATCGGACAGATTGTTCTGGGCTTGATCCCAAAACCCGATGTCCACGTAACTTTTATAAATCTTTTGTGGCTCCTTGCTGTTCACGCCCAAGGGCGTCCCGTAGTCTACGCCTAAGCGCCCCCACTACCTTCCAGCAGCCCCGCTGCTCAGCAAGCCACAACAAGTACCCGCTGCTGCTCGCGCCCCACCGCGCCAACAACTCAAACAGCTGCTACCACTCATAACTACTATCTCCGTAGTAGAGTCGGTAGCAATGCTGAGCATCAGCCCCTGCCCCCGTCTTCTCCCCCTCTTTTCCGGCAGCAATCCTGTAGGTCAAGGAAACAGACTCTTAGTCGCTATCTCCATTTACACCGTTTGCCAGCACAGAATATATATGTTTGCGACATCCGCCCAATGCAGCTCCTGCCTTGGGTGGTGCCACTTTCCTAGATGTTCTGGTCTCCGCGACGGCAACCCCCCACGGGTTTCATTGCGCCATGTTGCCAGGTCGCAAACCCAAATCATCCGGGTAGCCCAATGCTTGCCCAAGGACGCCCAGTCCCAGGGCCACAACAGCAATTGCCTCCTGGCCTTCCTCAACCCAGGCGTAGTCACCCGTCACTTACCCCCAGAGTGGCGACGTCTCCCCTTATGCACTTCAAAATTCTGCAGTTACACTGTAATGGACTAACTGGGAAGATTACGGAGATAGTCGATTTCATGAAGCGGCACAACATCCGCATTGCTGCGATTCAAGAGACTAAACCCACAGCAAGATCTGCATTGCAGACCTGCTCTGGGTATAATGTCCACAGAAAAGATCGCAAGAGCGGAAATGGAGGCGGCCTCGCGTTTATCATACACCACTCTGTGCAATATTATAAATTTGATCCTGGCATCGACCGCAGGGACAATGTCTTAGAACGTCAAGGCCTATCTGTCCGGTCAGGCGATGCAAACCTAGAAATCATCAACATCTACATCCCTCCTGCCACATGTTGCCCCAGTGGATAACGCCCTAATATCAGAGCCTTACTCACTGGCAACAATCGCATTATCTTAGGCGATTTCAATGCCCATCACGATCTATGGCATTCAAATTTGCGGGCGGACAGTAGGGGTGAGATGTTGGCGGATCAAATAGAAGAAACGACGTTCTGCACAATAAACGGAGACGCCCCCACACGTATGGTAGGAAGCTGTCACAGTTCGCCAGATATCTCAATCGTGAGCGCAGAACTCGTAAACTGCGTCAACTGGCAGCCGATGGTAACATTGGCATCCGACCACCTGTCTAAACTTATTTCGCTCGAGCGTACCGCTGACTTCATCGTCACCGAAAAACGCACTTTCATAAACTTCAAAAAAGGAAAGTGGGAAGAATATAAATCTTTTACAGACAACCTCTTTTCTGCCCTCCCTATCCCAACTGATGCCGCCAAGAGGAGCGTGCCTACGGCAAGGTCATTGAATCTGCCTCGGCATGTTTCATTCCCGCCGGGAGAATTCCCGAAATCCGGCCCCACTTCCCGGCGGAGGCCGCAAACTTAACGAGAGAACGTGACCTTATAAGACAGCTTGATGCGCGAGCGCTTTCTGCCAACAATATATAATGCATTCTACGGTCGACAAAGATAGACGGAGGGCCAACAGACACGCGCATAAACACAAATTCAGCGCGTCACCAATCACCATCACCGCTAAAGAGGTTGAGGACGCCATTGGTCGCGCTAAACCATCCAAAGCAGTGGGCCCAGACGGCATAGCCATGCCGACGCTTAAAAGCCTAGGGGGTTTCAAATATTTAGCGCATGTCTTCAACCTGTCTCTTTCCACCTTTGTCATACCCGAGAAATGGAAAATGGCCAATGTGGTACCGCTACTAAATCCTGGTAAACCAGCTAACATAGGAGAGTCGTATCGTCCGATATATCTCCTATCGCCAGTAGCAAATACGCTTGAAGCCATTTAGCTCCCTTATTTCCAAGCATCGGTGCAATTTAGAAACGAAACATCAAAACAAAGGAGAATTAAACAAGGGGTGCCACAGGGTGGTGTCCTATCCCCACTTTTGTTTAATTTCTACATACCTAAGCTACCTTCACCATCGGAAGGAGTCACAATCGTTTCCTACGCCGATGACTGCACAATAATGGCCACAGGCCCAGGCCCACAGATCGATGAGCTATGCAATAAAATAAACGGCTACCTCCCTGATCTCTCCAGTTGTTTCGCCTCGCGAAAGCTGGCATTATCACCGACTAAATCTTCCGCGACCTTATTTACAACATGGACGTCCCAAATGTCGACCATTTTGAACATTCACGTCGATGGCACTACGCTACCGACTGTCCTACACCCCAAAATCTTGGGTGTGACGTTTGATCAGGATCTACATTTTGGTGAGCACGCAGCCGCAATTGTTCCTAGAATTCAGAGCCGTAACAAAATCCTCAAATCCCTCGCTGGCAGTACCTGGGGAAAAGATAAAGAAACGCTCATGACTACATACAAAGCAATTAGCCAGCCGATTACGTGCTACGCGTCACCCATATGGTCGCCAAGCCTAAAAACTACCCACTGAAAGAAGCTACAGGCCTGCCAAAATACTGCTCTCAGAATTGCCACGGGCTGTCTTCTTATGTCCCCAGAACACCATCTGCATAATGAGGCGAGAATACTCCCCATCAGGGAGAGAAATGAGATGCTGACCAAACAGTTCCTGTTGAATACCCAGAAATCTGAGCATCCCAACAGGTTGGTGAACTCCACAAACAGGCGTCGGACCTTTATGCCGGGAATTGCCCGGTGAATCCAGTACTCAAAGAAAAGTATCCAAAACTCGCGGAAGAGGAACGCATACTCCCCAGGGAAACGCGTGTCACTCTTGATCAACTTCGTTCTGGATACTGTAACAGGTTAAACTCTTACCTATCCAGAATCAACCCCGCCATACAAAATGTATGCCCCTATTGCAATGTGTCCCCACATGACACCAACCATCTCTTTAATTGTAATGTGGAACCAACACCTCTAACACCCCTTTCCTTATGGTCCACCCCTGTTGAAACAGCAAGTTTCCTTGGACTCCCGTTAGAGGATACTGATGACAATTTGTGATCGGTCGCGGCTGTTAGGTGGGCGAAGCACTGCTACAACAACAACAACAAGCGCTCATCAATGTTTCATAGTTGTTCCGTTCGTACTCTGGAATTGTCTGTAAGATTTCAGCTGCAGGCCCTTTCAATGCCACGAACAGTGCAGCAACTTTATCTTCAGCATTCCAGTTGTTCACTGCTGACGTCTTCTCAAATTGAAGCTTGAATACCTCGAAAGGAACAGAGCCGTCAAAAGATGTAGTTTTTACCTTCGGATTGCTCGCTGGAACAGCTGGACGATTTAGTTGTAACTGTTGCATAAGACCTTTCAACGCTTCTATCTCGACATCCATTTCGTCCTCGAGTTGTAATCCTGCATCCTGCTCTTCCAGTTTCGCAAAGAGCTGCGATGATACCTGTTCCGAAATTTTTGTCGACTTTCCAGATATACGTGCCTCTTGCGCTTCCAGTTGAGATGACATATATGTCTTCTGTTCTTCCAATTGAGATGACATTTGCGACACCATTTCTGAAATGCGTGCCTCCTGTGACTCCAGCTGAGATGCCATTGTCGATGTTTGTGCAGATATTGTGCTCGTCAATGTCTGCGGTGTTTCGTTTTTCTTCCATTTTTGTTGTTGTTTTGTCGCTATCATAATGAAAGACATACTCCTCAGCATTGATTCCTTCAAATACCATAGCTACACTTAGTCGTCTTTGTAGCTGGGATTTATTGCCAAAAGTAGCCAATCCACAGACTTCCAACTCCTTTAGTTGCTGGATCGTCAATTCACTCAACTGTGCCATGTCCAAGTTGTATTTGAAGTCTTCGGAATTTATTCAACAATTCCTCTTCTGACACCAATTGTAACGAATTTACTGCAACTCCGCTTATTTCAAATCTAATACTAAGGTTCGAATAACTAAACTGTTGAATAAATAACACCACTATTCAGTAATGCAAAATCGTCTTTATTAGACTACTTTCAAAATAACACTTCTATTGCTCGACAGATAGCGTGCTTAATCAAAACTGATTCTCGCGCCTCTACTGTTGTCGCCTTTTATACTGTCTGATTTCCTCGTTGCATACTTCTAGGCTTTTCCATTCCAGAACTTACTAGTTAGTTATCAGCTACAAAATCACCAGCCACAACTACGTTTATAGCTTCTCATATGCGCGTGAGTAATACTTGCACAAATGATTGCCCTCTCCTGTGAGCACCTCAGAAAAGATATATGCATGTGTTTGTGCGTCTCTTCTCCGCTGCGTGTACGTACATTGTTTAGACATAATGATTGAATTATCGATGTGCATCAAGTCACTGCTTAGCATCGGCTTAGAGATGATAGTATCCCGGAGTGCTGCTAATATTCGTTACAATGTTATTACATCTATAAATGTAGCGTGCCCTTAACTCTTTTCTTCGTGGTGGCCAGTACAGTTAAACACCTAATTTTGATGTGTAACTGAAAACATCGCCCTCTTACGGAAGCGTTGTGTATTGTGATGCTTCTTTAAGGCAGCCATGAGATTTCTGTGAAACAAATATTTCAAAATCCCTAGCGCAACGGTCATTTACAGTTATGAAATTTCAATCGAAATTGCGAATTTCGGAATTGCGAAATTCAATTTGACTTTTTCAAAGTGGTTAGAAGAGGTAGCCACCGCTTGGTATGTAGCTAAACTTTACGCGAATTTTAGTGAAATACAATATAGAACAAAAATTTAGGGGTTTTAGCGAAAATGGCCAAGAAGAAGTTATCTGATCGTGAAATTGAAAACTTATTGATATATGAAGATATACCTACATATACTGATAGCTGTGCCGGTGGAGATGGATTTGATGAAGACGAACCTGATATTGAAGACGTTCCCCTTGACTCGCAACAGTTTTCACTTGGTAATAATTTTTTTCCATCTGATGAGGAGTTTGGCTCTGACGATGACGCTCCCTTATCCCATCTGCTTGGACGTAATCAGCCAACTACAGAAGGTATTCCGCTACTAGCCCTTGGTGTAGGCCCTCCAAAATGGAAGAAAGCTTATACAATTTTAGCTCCTGAAAGCTTTACAACTTCAAACCATTTGCCGGACGAAACAACCAGCTCAAAAGAACTGCAGGTCAATTTACGTCAGAAGAACGTCTATGCATGTGGGACAGTAAATTAATCTCGTAAACATCTCCCTAAGTTCAACCGATAAGGAATTGAAGCGCGGAGAATACGATTATAGAGTCAGTGACAATCAGATGGTTTCCTTTATGAAATGGAAAGATAAACGTTGTGTTTTCATTTTGGGTTTTGAGAACTTTCATGATCCCAGAGATCTGGTTCATCTAAGAAGAAAAGAAAAAATTGGGAAGATAATTGAAGTTTTATGCCCTCTGGCCTTGAAGGACTACAACCAAAATATGTATTTCGTGGATAAATTTGACCAATTGAAGGGAAGCTATGCGATTGACCGCAAATCAAAAAATGGTGGCACCGAATATTCTTTCATTTACTAGATTAGTTACCATCGTGCAATTATTAATGCACCATGCTTTTATAATCTATAAAGAGCTCAAGGATTTTAGGCGACATGTTTACCAAGATACGCTTGCACCTGCTTATATAAGTAATAAGAGAAAAATGTCGCGTTCTTTCAGCAACTTGGCTTTGCCTACCGGAAGTACCTGCAACAATAAGGCTTGCTATGGGTAACCATCAGCCAATAAGAGGCACCTCAAGTCGCTGCAGTGTGTATAACACGAAAAATATGCCTGTGCGTACTCTATGGAGCTGCAAAATATGCAAACTACCTCTTTGCTACCGGGACGGAAAAGAGTGTTTTAATTATCACCATGAACATTTAAAATACTTGGTTTGAGTAAATAAAAAAAAAAAAACTCCTGCATTGTGTATACTTATTTCACAGTGGTTACCTTAGCTAACCACAATACAACTCACCCCCTGCTGATCTATTTAAAAAAAAATTCATCCATGGCTTAACTTCGGCCTATAGGCAAGATATTGAAATTTACGATTCTACCATTATCAACGAAAAACTGTGCCGGAAAGAGTTAACTTGTGCAGATACAAATGTGCATGTCGACGTGCTATACAAAAATTAGCGTCGTTTTTCTCAAAGGAAAACTTTTATTTTTTAAATTATTTATAGCTATTTGTTTGTATGTTTAATATGGTGTTCAATTTTACTTAATATTACAGAATTAATTGGCTGAACACCGGTATATAATAATTGTTATTCAATTATTATTTTTGTGCATTGCTTCTTTCTTCTCAGTTTTCCCCAACAAACAAAAAAAAATGAAATAATTGCATTGCGATATCCTACTTCAGCTCGGAATACTCTTTCAGAGTACTCCATGAAACACCTACGGGCGGGAACTTTCCGAAAAATACCAAAAATTTACCCAATGGACAACACACCAGCAAAAATAATGGTACCAAGCTCTCTATTTTATAAATAGAAAATACGTTTCACCCAAAGATTTCAAAATCTTAAAAATTCCAATTTAAAACGCAATAATTCCATAGATTTCCAGGCCAAAACGCAATAATTACTGTTGAGATATCAGTGTCAAATACAATTTCAACATTTATGGCAACCCTTTTTTTTATACATACATATATATGACACAGCAGGTTTTTGCGCAGTAAGTTAGTTCAGTTAGTTGATCCTGTTATATATCATCGGTCTTTTGTAAAGCACTCTTTTTTCTTTTCTAATAAAAGCGATACTGCAATTCTTATTTGGCTAATATAATTTGTGCGACATTGGAAATCCTTGGATTAATTCAACAGGTTATGGGCTCAGGAAATTTGTCCAATAAGCTTCAACAATAAAAAAGAAATTTAGCCACCTCAAGAATAAATTGCAACAACCACAGTCGTCTTGTCATAGCGTATTGGTCAAGCATTCAAAATGGATTCATTCGGCGACAGAAAAGACGAGAACAATTTCACAGGCCACATTTTAAGAAATTCCTCTAATTATCGTTTATGGAAATTTCAAGTTGTAGCCTACATGAAAGCACGTGCTTTGACTGATAATAAAGAAGGCAGAGCGCCACCCATAACTGCAACTCAAGAAGTGAAGAATACTTTTGAGCGAAACGAGGGAAAAGCAATGAATGCTATTATCCAGTCGTTGGATACTGAGCATGGAAATCTTGTTTTAACATGTAAAACTTCAAAAGAAATGATGGAAAAGCTCGGAAGCATTTATGAAAAGAATTCCGATATCCGAGCAATGACTTTATAAATAAAAAATAAATAAATGTAAGGCGCGATAACCTCCGAAGAGATCTAAGGCCGAGCTTCTCTTCCAATTTGCGTCGTGCTCCTCTTGATTTTTCCCTACAAATTGGCCGGACGGGGCCTACATGTTTTATGCCGACTCCGAACGGCATCTGCAAGGCAGATGAGTTTTCACTGAGAGCTTTTCATGGCAGAAATACAATCGGAGCGCTTGCCAGACACTGCCGAGGGGCGACCCCGCTTAGAAAAATTTTCTTCTAATTGAAAAATCTTATTTCTAAAATTTTGATGTTGCTTTGCCCGGGAGTTGAACCCAGGGCATACGGAGTGATAGGCGGAGCACGCTACCATCACACCACGGTGGCCGCGCAATGACTTTATACGAAGATTTTTTTACAGTGAAAATGCGAGATGATGAATCGGTAGCAGGTTATGTAGCTCGAGATAATCAACTAGCGTCAGAAATCGAACAGCAAAATGAAAAACTATCCGATAGGTTAAAGATGGCACGTATCATTACTGGTTTAACGTCAAATTTTAATAATCATAAAACTGTGGTACAACACTAAAGAAAACCGAACGATTAATGAAACTATATAATCGAAAAGATTCAAATCCGAAATCGAAAATTGATAACGATTTTGATTATGATCTTCAATTAGAAAAACCAATTTAATCTCCTTTGCTACTGTTGTGTTGAAACTGCTTTGTCCCATTTAATAGGTGCGATCATTCTTAAATTATCATCAAAGTCCTCTAAAGGGAGACCAAAGAAACTAACAGTTTCAACAGCGTTGGACCATACGGATGCTGCTTCTAGAGGCGTAGGTTTCATATAAAAATTGAAAGGATGGTTGGGTCATATGAGGACACATCGGATTCAGGACATAGATAACGTATGCCGGGTTTGATTCCGGACAAGTAAAAGTTTAATCTGTTACGTATCCAGAACGAAATGACTCGTGTCTCCCTTGCTTGTCTGCTTACCTTCCGCAAGTGTTGGTTAATGTTTATTTATAGCGGGATTCTCCGGGCCAACCCAGCGATTAGGATCACACGTTTGCCGTAGGCTTAGGGCCTTCTTGAAGATTTTGTTGCGCTTTCGCTTACTAGCTGTTGCCAATGTGAAGAGGTCTTAAAATATTTCGAGTCATCCGATGTTCTCAAGGTACAGTCTCATACACCATAGAGCTTATTTTCCTTTTTTTGAATTGTCGCTTACTTAGCACTATGTCGAAATTACAGCGGCCAGCAGTCGCATTTTGTCCTTTCACCAACTATCTCACTTTTCCAATTTTTAACAATTTGGATTGATTTATTGATTAGCGATAAAGACAATAAAGTCAGGAGTGCTAGCGGCGTTGATGGTCCTTTGTCTGATATAGATCCGTTGCGTTTCACTAGCGCGACCAAACAGATGTAACTATTTTTGTGTTATGATAGGCTTTTCTTGACCATAATGTTGCTTTTAGTGCAAGTAAAACTCCACTATTACGTCCCAACGTTTCGCTAAGCACCTTAGCTTCCTCAGGGGCGAAACTGCATTTATTTAAATATTTTTTCAATTTACCAACGTAATTTGACATGAAATTATAAAAATAGTTGTTTAAAATTTCAACAATGTCCCAAAATTAAAACCAAACAAAAACAATAAACGAAAATGGACTTACATACATATACATATATGTTAAATTTTCTATTATAAAAACATATCGCTAATACCATCTGTATGTGGTACAATTGTCAAACTAAACAACAGAATTTAAAGGCATAACAAATAAGCCGCGGAAATGCAATCCGTGTCTTCTTTTATGTTTACTGTTTTGTTCCTTTTCTCCATTATTCGTAAGCTCTCTATAGTGTATCTGATTTTTGTTCGTTTCTCTTTGTCTAATATTTTGACATTTTTCATATCAGCTGAGTGACCGCTTGATGTGGTGTGTTGCGATAGCGCTGTGTTGATTTTCTTTTTCCTTATGTCTGCTTCATGCTCATTTAGGCGTACTCCTAGACTTCGCTTAGTCGTGCCTATGTATATTTTATCGCAGCTTTCGTTTTCTTTACCTTTGCATGGTATTTCATAGACAATGTTATTTTGTTGTGAAGTTTTGAGAGGGGTTTTGGTTTTTGTGAAGATACTAGATAATGTATTATTCGATGTGTATGCTAAACAAATGTTATTGTTGTCAGATGTAATGTGCTTGTAGAAGTATTCAGTTAATCTAGGTATGTACTTAACACTGTAATACTGTTTGGGTTGATCAGTTGTGGTTCTTGTTGTATTTGTATTAAAATTATTTTCAACATTTGACATTTTCTCTCGAATTAGGCTGTCTATAAGTGTTTTTGGAAAGTTATTGTTTGTAAGAATTTGTTTAATTTTTCTTATGTTTGCTTCCCAGAAGTTTTGATGGCTAATAGTTAGGACTTTGTTGATAAGATTTTTTGCGGTATTTATTTTGTATTTGAAGGGTTGGGCTGATAGAAAGTTTATCAGGCGGCCAGACGAGGTAGGTTTTGTGTGCCAATCTAATGTCAGAATGTTATTATATCTATGAACCCGTGTATCTAAAAAGGGTATGCTAAAATTCGTTTCGGTTTCAAGAGTGAACTTTAATTTATTGTGGTACTTATTTAGTGTATCTAGGATAGTATCCACATCATCTCTTTTCACTATCGCGAAGATATCGTCTACATATTTAACCAATAATTTTATCTCGATGTTGTGTAGTGTTTTTAGTTTAGATATGGAGTCGTTGAGTAAGTCGTCCATGACTATATCTGCGATGGTTGGTGACAGAGGGTTGCCCATGGGCATTCCAAATGTTTGGGCATACAGTTTTTCACCCCAAACGAAGTAGTTGTTTTCTTTAAGACAGAATTCTAGCATTTGTTGGAAATTTCTCTTTTGTATGTTTGTTGTTTTTTCTATTTCCCCCCACTTTTTTAAAATTATTTTTGTAGCAAGAATAGTTGGAATGTTCGTAAATAGTGATACTACATCAAAGGAAACTAATATATCTTCGTCATTGACCTTTATGGCATTCAGCCGTTCTTTAAACTCGAAGGAATTTTTAATGTTGTGCTCATTAGATACTAAACTTTTAAGTATATTTCCTACATACCTAGACATGTTGTAGCATGGAGCGTTAATTGATGATACAATTGGACGAAGTGGAAATTGTATCATCAATTAACGCTCCATGCTACAACATGTCTAGGTATGTAGGAAATATACTTAAAAGTTTAGTATCTAATGAGCACAACATTAAAAATTCCTTCGAGTTTAAAGAACGGCTGAATGCCATAAAGGTCAATGACGAAGATATATTAGTTTCCTTTGATGTAGTATCACTATTTACGAACATTCCAACTATTCTTGCTACAAAAATAATTTTAAAAAAGTGGGGGGAAATAGAAATAACAACAAACATACAAAAGAGAAATTTCCAACAAATGCTAGAATTCTGTCTTAAAGAAAACAACTACTTCGTTTGGGGTGAAAAACTGTATGCCCAAACATTTGGAATGCCCATGGGCAACCCTCTGTCACCAACCATCGCAGATATAGTCATGGACGACTTACTCAACGACTCAATATCTAAACTAAAAACACTACACAACATCGAGATAAAATTATTGGTTAAATATGTAGACGATATCTTCGCGATAGTGAAAAGAGATGATGTGGATACTATCCTAGATACACTAAATAAGTACCACAATAAATTAAAGTTCACTCTTGAAACCGAAACGAATTTTAGCATACCCTTTTTAGATACACGGGTTCATAGATATAATAACATTCTGACATTAGATTGGCACACAAAACCTACCTCGTCTGGCCGCCTGATAAACTTTCTATCAGCCCTACCCTTCAAATACAAAATAAATACCGCAAAAAATCTTATCAACAAAGTCCTAACTATTAGCCATCAAAACTTCTGGGAAGCAAACATAAGAAAAATTAAACAAATTCTTACAAACAATAACTTTCCAAAAACACTTATAGACAGCCTAATTCGAGAGAAAATGTCAAATGTTGAAAATAATTTTAATACAAATACAACAAGAACCACAACTGATCAACCCAAACAGTATTACAGTGTTAAGTACATACCTAGATTAACTGAATACTTCTACAAGCACATTACATCTGACAACAATAACATTTGTTTAGCATACACATCGAATAATACATTATCTAGTATCTTCACAAAAACCAAAACCCCTCTCAAAACTTCACAACAAAATAACATTGTCTATGAAATACCATGCAAAGGTAAAGAAAACGAAAGCTGCGATAAAATATACATAGGCACGACTAAGCGAAGTCTAGGAGTACGCCTAAATGAGCATGAAGCAGACATAAGGAAAAAGAAAATCAACACAGCGCTATCGCAACACACCACATCAAGCGGTCACTCAGCTGATATGAAAAATGTCAAAATATTAGACAAAGAGAAACGAACAAAAATCAGATACACTATAGAGAGCTTACGAATAATGGAGAAAAGGAACAAAACAGTAAACATAAAAGAAGACACGGATTGCATTTCCGCGGCTTATTTGTTATGCCTTTAAATTCTGTTCTTTAGTTTGACAATTGTACCACATACAGATGGTATTAGCGATATGTTTTTATAATAGAAAATTTAACATATATGTATATGTATGTAAGTCCATTTTCGTTTATTGTTTTTGTTTGGTTTTAATTTTTGGACATTGTTGAAATTTTAAACAACTATTTTTATAATTTCATGTCAAATTACGTTGGTAAATTGAAAAAATATTTAAATAAATGCAGTTTCGCCCCTGAGGAAGCTAAGGTGCTTAGCGAAACGTTGGGACGTAATAGTGGAGTTTTACTTGCACTAAAAGCAACATTATGGTCAAGAAAAGCCTATCATAACACAAAAATATTTACAATAATTTATTGACCGGCTACAACTAAGATGTAACTAAGTTTAAAAACTTACTCAATGACATCATCAGCTTTCACATCGAATGATATTTTAACGAGTCAACTTGGCAAAAACTCATATTACACCTTGTCTGAATGTTAATGCTCATTCTGGGTAAAATTCGTGACAGCGCAACAAACTTTAATTAAATTAAAAAATAAACAATTTCCTTTATAGTTTACATGCAGGGAAACCGATAACTGCGATGAGGCGCATTGGGATTCAATGGGTTGATAAGCGCAATACAAATATTCACAGCGTCCGTAACCCAATTGTCAGCTTCACCTACTCGGGGGAATCCTGTTAAAAATATGAATGTATTTTACACACACATATTGTAACGAATTCTGGGAATTTTTGATATTTATGCACCTTCTGCTAACGTTCGAATCGCTAAACTGTTGAATAAATCACTCAAATATTCAGTATTGCAAACTGGTCTTTATTTAGATTACTTTGGGAGTAGTACTTCACAACTAATAGCGTGTTTTAATCAAACTGAATACTTATTACTCATCTTGCGCTGCTTTTATACTCTCGGTTTCTTCGTCCACCCATTTCTCCTAAGGTCTAGTAATTTCGCGAACAATTGCTCATGCTTGGTTAGTTACCAGCTATATACATGTATATCTGTAGTCCATGCCTCTCCCATAGCCATTTGCGTGTGTATGTGTGAGTAACTACTTCGGATGATAACTAGATACTTGTGTGTGTGAGATATGTCTTCGTCGCATTCTACATAAGAGTGGCTGATTTATTGTTGTTGTGTATTTATTTAGTAGCAGATTAGTGATGCTCATATTCGTCACAATATTTAGTAAGCGAGCTCAGGTGACCCAAACGTTCTCATGGAACTAGGGAATGGCCTAGAAAGTTTAACATGGTCATACGAAATCGTTCTGAGATGGCCGGGCTTGTATCCTAATGACGGTTGTTACGGAAATTACCGGATATATATCCGGCAAAAGACCATCAACATCGTAAATACTCCCCTCAACTTTTTTGAATAACATTTTTCATTATACCAAAAGAAAGAAAATAAAACAAGTAAGGAAGGCTAAGTTCGGGTGTAACCGAACATTACATACTCTGCTGAGAGCTTTGGAGCCAAAATAAGGGAAAATCACCATCATTGTGAATTCATACAAGTGGCGAATGTTTGACAAAAACGTTCACAATAGTAAACAGCCTCGATCACCTGTTCAATCGCTGTTCGATTACTTAAATTATTTGCTCAATATTGTTTTTCAAAAATTTTTGTAGACGACTGGTTTATTGCATTATTTACATATTTTAAAATGTTTGCTTAACTGGCTGCTCAGATTTTATCTGTTAACTAGATTTTAGAAATGAATAGAAATACGTAGTCTAATTTTCAGCATATACATTTAAAAGAAAAGCTGATTTGAGACACAAATGGGCAAGTCATGGCAGTTCAGCTTAATAACCGCGAGCAAAAAACAAACCTGTCTTCCATTCTCTGGCCATTCGCGACATCCATTCTCCCTGTCAGCTATTATTTGACAGCAATAATATGGCAATGGAAGAATAGAAAGATTTTTCACTTGTATGAATGTATGAATGATCACCATGTAGGAAAATGAACCTAGGGTAACCCTAGAATGTGTTTGTATGACATGGGTATCTAATGGAAGGTATTAAAGAGTATTTTAAAAGGGAGTGGGCCATAGTTGTATAGGTGGACGCCATTTCGGGATATCACCATAAAGATGGACCAGGGGTGACTCTAGAATGTGGTTGTACGATATGGGAATCAAATGAAGGGCGTTAATGAGTATCTTAAAAGGTAGTGGGCTTTAGTTCTATAGGTCGACGCCTTTTCGAGATATCGCCATAAAGGTGGACCAGGGGTGACTCTAGACTGTGCTTGTACGATATGGGAATCAAATGAAAGGTGTTAATGAGTATTTTAAAAGGGAGTGGGCCTTAGTTCTATAGGTGGACGCCTTTTCGAGATATCGCCATAAAGGTGGACCAGGGGTGACTCTAGAATTTGTTTGTACGTTATGGGTATCAAACGAAAGGTGATAATGAGTATTTTAAATGGGAGTGGGCCTTAGTTCTATAGGTGGACGCCTTTTCGAGATATCGCCATAAAGGTGGATCAGGGGTAACTCTAGAATGTGTTTGTACGTTATGGGTATCAAACGAAAGGTGATAATGAGTATTTTAAATGGGAGTGGGCCTTAGTTCTATAGGTGGCCGCCTTTTCGAGATATCGCCATAAAGGTGGACTATGGGGGACTCTAGAATGTGTTTGTACGATAGGGATATCAAATTAAAGGTATTAATGAGGGTTTTATAAGGGAGTGGCCCCTAGTTGTATATGTGAAGACGTTTTCGAGATATCGACCAAAATGTGGACCAGGGTGACCCAGAACCTCATCTGCCGGGTACCGCTAATTTATTTATATATGTAATACCACGAACAGTATTCCTGCCAAGATTCCAAGGGCTTTTGATTTCGCCCTGCAGAGCTTTTCCATTTTATTCTACTTAATATAGTAGATGTCACACCCATTTTAAAAAGTTTTTTCTAAAGTTATATTTTGCGTCAATAAACCAATCCAATTACAATGTTTCATCCCTTTTTTCATATTTGGTATAGAATTATAGCATTTTTTTCATTTTTCGTAATTTTCGATATCGAAAAAGTGGGCGTGGCCATAGTCGGATTTCGGCCATTTTTATACCAAGAAAAAGTGAGTTCAGATAAGTACGTGAACCAAGTTTAGTAAAGATATATCGATTTTTGCTCAAGTTATCGTGATAACGGCCGAGCGGAAGGACAGGCGGTCGACTGTGTATAAAAACTGGGCGTGGCTTCAACCGATTTCGCCCAGAAAACAGTTATCGTCATAGAATCCATGCCCCTACCAAATTATCAAGGACTGCTTAATTTTTGTTCGAGTTATGGTTAAAAGTATTCTAGAGAAATTAAATGAAAAAAGGGCGGAGCCAAACCCATTTTGAAATTTTCTTTTATTTTTGTATTTTGTTGCACCATATCATTACTGGAGTTGAATGTTGACATAATTTACTTATATACTGTAAAGATATTAAATTTTTTGTTATAATTTGACTTAAAAATTTTTTTTTTTTAAAGTGGGCGTGTTCGTCACCCGATTTTGCTAATTTTTATTTAACACACATATGTATAGGAATAGGAGTAACGTTCCTGCAAAATTTCATCATGATATCTTCAACGACTGCCAAATCACGGCTTGCAAAACTTTCAAATTACCTTCTTTCAAAAGTGGGCGGTGCCACGCCCATTGTCCAAAAGTTTACTAATTTTCTATTCTGCGTCATAAGGTCAACCCACCTACCAAGTTTCATCGCTTTATCTGTCTTTGGTAATGAATTATCGCACTTTTCGGGTTTTTCGAAATTTTCGATATCGAAAAAGTGGGCGTGGTTATAGTCCGATTTCGTTCATTTTAAATAACGATCTGAGATGAGTGCCCAGGAACCTACATACCAAATTTCATCAAGATACTTCAAAATTTACTCAAGTTATCGTGTTTACGGACGGACAGACAGACGGACGGACATGGCTAAATAAATTTCTTTTTTCGCCCAGATCATTTTCATATATAGAAGTTCATATCTATCTCGATTGTTTATGCCGTTACGGATTACCGTTATGCGAACAAAGTTAATATACTCTGTGAGCTCTGCTCAGCTGAGTATAAAAATGAGACGTTTCCAATAAAATTTAAAAGTCCACTAAAACAAAATTCATTGATATGCCCAGCTGCTTCCATTTAAAAGCAGTACAAGCCTACACCCATTCATATTGAAATTCATTCATACTTGCGAATAAAGAAAAACATTAAATATAAATTGGAACTTTTATCTTTTATTTTCTCCTTTTTTCCATTTTCTTTATTTAATCGTGTTACGTTTTCGAAAAAAATGTGACAGTTTGAAAAGTTTTAAAAAGTTGCACAGATATTCTAAAAATTGTATTTAGATATTTTTTAACTCTGTAGGTGTACATCTGTGTTTCCTAGTATGTATTTATAAAAAATATATAGATATAAAAATTTTCCCAAATATTTTACCTCCGAAAAAAAAAAATCAAAAATGAATACGATTTTCGAGGTTTCCAACTTGTAAATTGTTAGATCAAAGTGAATTGGGCTGCAAACTGCATGGTCAAAAAGTTTTCCAAATTTTTTTCGAATATGTTTCCGAAATTTGTTTACATTATACAATATATTAAGGTTTCTTTTTTATTTAACAAAAAAAAAACGTTATAAGATATGCAAGCCATACTTGCTGTTACATTTTACTGGTCGGTGTACATGTGACTCCGCTTACCTTAGGCGCAAAATTCTTAAAATTATGAGCACTTTTTATACCTTTCATGAAAATGAAATTGTGTATTAAGTTTGGTCCGAATCTCGAAAATTGTAAGTCATTAAAGGAGAAGAGATAACCCACCAAGAAGTTTACCAAAATGGTCAGTGATTGGATTCAGCCATGACCGTCTGGAAACGATCGGATCGGACAACTATAGTATATGTATATCTCTCATACAGCCGATTTCTAAGATAACAGGATTTTCCTGATTTCTTCCTCATTTTATTACCTGCAAGCTTGAAATTTTATAGGATGCTTCCACATAAGACATACAATGTTGTTTGATGTCAACATCCATCGCTTATTCGAATCTTCTAACTTCTCGAATTTCAGTGAGTGCCTTTGGAATTTTTAACTTTTATTCGATGACAAGAGTTTCTCGTTCGCTTAACTCGCGTTTTCTTATATTTCTTTTATTTGAAATAGAAAGAGCGCATTTCCTATGGGGCATCTTTCGAAAATAACCTTTTTACGTCTGCATGATGATTTCATACTTTTTAATTGGAAACGGGTATACTCACTCGGTTCTCTTATATATACATTTGACAAAAATTGCATGCGTCCAACAATTTAATTTCTTGTTTACTATGTAAAACCTTGCGTAAAGAAGTCCAACCCATTAAAAATGCCAAAATGTTGATTATTTATGAGATGTTAATTAGCTTTAGTATAATTACTAAATTTTGTACATATGTACGTGAAATTATTTTAACGAATATGTCTCCAACAGTGATTAGCTGTTAATTTAATCCCAATACATTTCTCTTAAGATAAGGCACGTATTTACAATTTGCCAAAGGTCAAGTTGTTCGAACTCTATGTAGTATTTGTTATTGATTAATGAAATGCTAATGTAGTTAAAGCCTTCGTTATCGAAGTTGTATTTTATTTTTATTTGTTTTGTTTCAAAATACGTCATTATAATATTTGCTTAATATACAATGCCTAATGTGACCTTTTGCATTGGATAAAATAAAACCTTTTCCCTTAAAATTGAACTTTTCACACCAAACAAAAAAATTATTCTAGTCGATTAATAATTCTATAATTTTTTGCAAAGAATGTTTACGGATCTCATTTTGTACCACCACACCACATCTTCAGAACTCGCCTACAACTTAGCTTCGGTCTTTAGAAGAGGAGTTAGTTTTTGAGCGAGCATAATGTTGCCGGAAATCTTGAGTTTGCCCTTCATGAAGGCAGACTGTGGATTTAGTCTACCCAGTGCAATATCCACCATATCATCATCCGCTACAGTAAGTGTGGTATCGACTTTGATACCTTGAGCTGGACCCTCGTAGGCTTTAGCATTTTTGCAGTCTAATGCTGTGAAAAAAAAACAGTATTAGAATAAATATTAAAGCAATACAAAAGTTTGCGAATAAAATTAAAACCATAATCGATCATATCAGCGCATTGCACCGTCAGTAAAAGCCACTTTCAAAAAAATTGTGCTGTAGGTTAAAAATGTACTCACATCAAAAACCACGAGCATATTCGTTATGTCGTTGTTCAGAGAAACTTGAAGCTATGAAAGTAACCAACGAAGAACAGAAATGGAAAGTGCTAAACTGGCGATAGATAATTCACTACATTTTCTGCCTGTTTTAGATAAATTTCACAAAAAAGTGATTTAAAAAGTTGCGAAATTGTAAAACTGTGCTTATTATGTAACAAATTCAATTTAATAATTAAAGTTGACGAATTTTAATTTAAGTGGTGAGTTAGCTATCCGCGATTTGATGGTTTACTGTGTCTCAATATTTGTTCTGTTGGTTATTCTCTTTAGATTTACGTCACTGCCGTTGTTTATATATTGTCCCTTATGCTTTGTGACTTTTAGATTCGAGATTCATGCAATTTTTCTGCGAGAAGATGCAAAAACGTCGTATTCAGGAAAACCAAGTATTTAAATATCGTTGCAGATTTCTAATTGTAATTAGAAAAACTTGTTTCTAAATTTTCGATGTTGCTTTTCCCGAGACTTGAACCCAGGACCTTCGCTGTGGTAGGCGGAGCACGCTGCTACCACATCACGGCGGGTTCAGATAAAATATATACATCAATGTTGTATGTCACTCGTTACTTATTCATAAACTTGCTTTGCTGGGTTTTCCGCCGGACCTAACCCGATTGATCTCTTCTTACCTTCCTCACGGAAAACAAAGAGTGGTTTTTAAAAATGCATTATCCAATGTCATTGATGTCTCTTCGCGAGTTCCTCAAGGCAGCCATTTCGGTCCGATTCTGTTTTTGCTATTCATAAACGGCATCTCCACTTGAATAAAGTTTTAAAAAATTCTGATGTATGCTGATGACGTAAACTTTTCTATTTCTTATAGGGTCTACACACAGTGAGTCAGAGTCAAGAGTCAGTTTCGATGTTTTAGTAAATATATTTTAGAATAATTAACACAGACATGACTCGTGAAAATACAAATGAGCTTGATTGCGAGGGCTGACATATGGTTTATATAGTTTAACACATCGAAAGTGACTCTTGACTCTGACTCTTTGTGTGTAGACCTTATAAGACACACTGGTTTCTTGGTGTGACATAAACTATATGCCATTGAATCTTAAAAAATTCAAATATATGATCATTCAGCGTGGATCATTTCATCCGGCTTTCCACAAAATTAACAACGTATATCTTGAACAAGGCAAGGCTTTTGTGATCAGGGGGTTACTATGAACTGAAAACTTAGTACCAACCTTCATATTAACGTCAGTCAATAAGGCAAGAGTTATTCTAGCGTTTGTAAAGCGATAGCGAAAATAATTTAGCGATCCCTTTAAAACTAAAGCTTTTTTCACTGCTTTAGTTAGACCGATACTTGATTGAACACGGTTCAATCATTTGGAACTCAAACCACCATGTCCAAATAGATCGAGTAGACTCAGTACAGGAACAATTCTTACTTTTTGCCTTAAGGGATTTTCATTGGGATCCTTTCTATAATCTGCCCTCATATACAAATCGTCTTAAACTTACTAATCTTCCTACCCTGGCTAGTATGTATACGGAAAATTGTCTTTACATTACTAACCGGTTTGGTTTCCAGCTCATTTTCCCTTTTACATTATTAAGAAAACTGCACTTTCCTCCTTTACTAAATAGTGGCTTTTCTTAGTCATAGGCATAACTTTTCCAAATTTCATCCATCTTTAATTTACAATCTATTCATATTTATCTGTTAAGTCTTTCATGCTGATGAGTTTTTTCCTGTAGCTGAGCAATTTTAGATCTCGACGTTAACAAACCCCTGTCTTTAATCGACTTGGCAAACGTTTATAACAAATCCGTACGTCATGCGGATGCACCTTCGTGTCGGTTGGGCGGATTTTGGTAGATAATCCGCTGGGTTTATTATTACTATAATTTATGTACATAGTTTTTGCAAAGAGGATAAATAAATAAGAGCCACCAGTCTGCTACGAGTGGCTAGTAACTCGCTGGAAATCGAAAAAATTGATGTGTAATGTTTTCTGTGAGGGGCGTTTTTAATTGTCTCGCATTTATCCATGCCGTGTAGGCACCTTATGCAAATGTGATTTTTGGAAAGAGAATTAATTAATTAAATACAGTCGGAAAAATAAACACAAATACTCCACTAAATGTATAGAAGACATTTTATGCACATCTCGCCCAAAAAAAACCTGCGATTACCCTAACCAAAAACATTACGCAAAGCAACGAGTGACGTCTCTTATTATATTTATCCTCTTTAGTTTTTGTATTGCAATCAAAGAGGATAAATATAATAAGAGCAGTCACTCGTTACTTTTTAGGAATTTACTCGATGTAAACTATGAGGTAGTCGCTACTTTTTTTTTTTGGGCGAGATGTTTATAAATGTCTTCTATACATTTTCATGGGGTATTTGTATTTATTTTTCCGACTGTATTTAATTAATTATTTAATTCTCTTTCCAAAAAACACGTTTGCATAAAGTGACAACACCGCATGGATAAATGGAAGGCAATTCAAAAATGTCCCTAATAAAACAAAAGTAGCGACTACATCACAGTTTACATCGAGTAATTGCCTAAAAAATAACGAGTGATGGCTCTTATTATATTTATCCTCTTTGTTGCAATATGTAGAAAATTTCGAGATCTAAAACTTTGGTCTGGGTTATTTTTTGATAAAACTTGCCGTTTTTGAGAAAAACTTAAAAGCCTTTTGACCTTTATCACTTTTTTATGTGTAAATTGACCGGACATTTGCATGAGTTTATTTCAATTACATCTACTTTAATAGCGAATAATAGTTAATTTTATCCCAATTCAATAAAAGTAATCCTAAGCAACGATTACAGTAATCGTAGTTTTGAAAAACTTAAAATTACGATCACGTAATTGTTAAAACTGCGATTACGTAATGATCGCAATCGCGGTTCGTTCGATAATGTTTACTGTAATCGTAATTTTAAAAAAGCTGAAATTACGATTACTGTAATCGTTAATCGTTTTGTCTATGATCCAGTCCAATCCAAACGTATCAGGGTCTGTATTCAGAAGTGTGTTTTGAAATGAACATTTTTCTTTTATAAAAATTATATGTAGAAAAGTGTACATTTTAAAACTCGCAGCTACTGAGTCCACCCCAACGAAAGTATATTTTTTCACTTCTATTTCATTATTTTACTATCTATAAGCCTATTTGGAACTTGCTGAACTTTCTAAACCAACTGTCGATTAAATATGTAATTAAAATCACGATCACTTCATTTTAAACTTTAAATACATTGACGAGTTGAAGCGTGGCTATTGCGTCAAAATAATGTTTATTTGAAAATTATGTAAAGTTCATTAAACATTAGGGGGCTCATTAAAGCATATAAATTTATAAGGTGTAAAATTATATCTATTTACACACGCTGTTATATGAACGCACCTAGTAATATTCTTGATAAACTTAATTTTCGATCAGCTGTATTATTGCCAAACAAATTTTTAATTGTTATACAAATTAAAAAATGCCAAGATTAAGTGAAAAATTAAAACTAAACCACCTTTACTAAGAAATTCTTGTAAATGACTTGCTGATATCGGAGATTTCTGATGAAAAGGACGGCAATTATGTTTTCTTCAAGGTTGCATTCCTTTGAGTTTACCGCGTTTACACCATGAAATGTGCGCGTAAAGTCATACAAACTGTGTAAATGATTTTTCATACAAAATTTGACAGTTCGTTTACGCACTAGATAAATTTATACGTTTACACACTTTATAAGGCATTTATAAGGTTAAATGAGTTCCCCTATTATCTCCTTGATCACCACCTTGTAAAGCAATCCGAATAAGAAGTGAAATTAGTAGCTCTTACCGCGGCGGCGACCATATGAACTTTGATAATGTGCTCAACTTTAATGAACTACTCAAAGGAGTACGTACATATATATGTATGTATAAAAACACACACCCAATGACGTACAAATCTACTTACTCCATTCTTTGGCCATTTTGCCATCTTTAGTGATTTTGTAAAGGAAAACTCCATTGATCGCTTTTGCTTTAGCTTTGTTTTCCTTTAATCCATCAATAATTTTTTGAAAAACAGCATCAGAAGCGAGTGCCATTGTTCCTAATAAATCACACTTATTCTATTACAAAGAAAATAAAATTTATTATGAATGATTTTATTGCACTGCCAGTCAAAGTCCACACAATGCTGACAGGCGAAAAGGTAAACGTCAAGTAAAGAGAAAATTTACTACGCATGTGGATTTTATGTATGTCGAATGCACTGTGAAATGACTTTACAATATGTATACATACAATGTTGCTTGCAACATGTTGTTTGCTACGTACGACATGTTCCCGGGCATACATGGAATGGATAATGGTGGAATAACCAGGTGAAATGAGCCGTCAATTATCTTGCTATGAATTCTTCTTTGTTCTATCATTCGGCTATCTGAAAAATTTTCACCAACGTCCCCGAAAAAATGTTGTTCTTTGCATTTTTTAGAAGTAAAATATGCTAACTTTTTAGTACTTTTCTCCACATCACCTATAAGGTGAATATCGATGAACCCTTACTAGATTTAATTACAGAGATTCATCATTTGGTTATCTTCAGTGTTGGCTTCCATAAGTAACGCCGTGCCAAACTGTTACGTTCATAATATTAACGTTTCCAATAAACATATTTATTTTTTCCCAAAAAAAATGTTTACAGTTCATAAAAACAAACTATTTGTATGCACGTCATATCCAACCAAAGATTTTCACCTATGCTAGAACACCAAAATTTTATTATACCTAATTTATGCAAAAACTTCGCTAAAACAATGGTATTCTAAATATACAAAAAATGTCAACTTACTCCCAAAGAATTTAGAAAAATGTTACTTGCACCGATTGTCACTTATCCGATCAGTATCTTCTGGTACTATGCCGACTGCCGCGAATCAGTCCCCTGACATATATTGGTTAATAACTTGGTAACGTTAGCAATACATCATGAATTCAACTGTAATGAGTTTTTAGTGTATCTTTTGATCAAGTCTAGAATGACATATGTTTTACTTCCTACTTCCAACGACAAATCAACAAAGCAGCTGGAAGTTTTTACGATCTTTCAGGGATGGAAACACATTTAAGGGTATTAAGATAGATAACTGTAAAACCTTTCAACGAACCGTAAACCCATTTAAGTGCCGCAAAAAGCAGTAATGGCCAACTAAATAACTGACGTACGTACATACATACTATTTATTCAATGCTGACAGTAATGTAAACTCGCACAGTCCTTAATATCCCCTTTTGCATTGGCGTCAGGTAGAGTTCAGAAAATTACAATTCAAGTTCAAAATTTTCATTTCAAGTTCCGAAAATTACAATTAAGTTCAGAAAATTACAATTCAAGTTCAGAAAATTACAATTGAACTCAGAAAATTATAAGTAGGGTGTTATTTTTCAAAAGTTATTCCAATTCATACTACGTAATGTACTACTTACATTGTTATTTGCTAAAGTTTTAATGCTTCGTTGACAATGGTGGCTTGGATATACTGTACCCCAAGTTTTCTACAAGGCGTGTACATCCCGCGCTAAGAAATCAAACGGAGGATAACTTTACAACAAGTGCAAGAGGACGCTCTGGCCATGAAAGTACTTCAGTCGACACCGCAGTTTGGAAACAGTCGAAGGGGGAGACCTCCACAGAGTTGCAAGAGGCAGGTGGAGGACGCTCCGGCCATGAAAGTACTTCAGTCGACACCGCGGTTTGGAAGCAGTGGAAGGGGGAGACCTCCACAGAGTTGCAATAGGCAGGTGGAGTAAAAAGACTCGATCTGTGCACAAAGTACTCATACGTTACTTGCGGGATTGTGGACGCTCCGTTGATTTCGTTATAACTGCTGTCATACTCAATGCAGATCAATGCTTGTGAACTTTAGAATATAGCTGGATGTTCTTGAAACTGACCTCTTATAAGAGGAGGAGAGAGGAAACGGTTTGTTTTCGCTATCTCCTTCATGTGAGCAAAATTGATTTAAGTGAGTTAAGAAGTCCAATGCATCCTTAACAAATAGTAGGCCTCCATATCCTTGTATAAAATTATTAGCGCTAACATTTACCATCTTGAAATGTAATTTTCTGAACTTGAAATGAAAATTCTGAACTTGAATTGTAATTTTCCAAACCTAAATTGGAATTTCTGAACTTGAATTGTAATTTTTTGAACCTGAATTGGAAACTCTGAACTTAAATTGTAATTTTCTGAACCTGAATTGGCAACTCTGAACTTGAATTGTAAATTTCTGAATTTAAATTCCAAATTCTAAACATGAATTGTAATTTTCTGAAAAAGGTGTAGAAAGCTATTTATTTTTTATTCCTAATTTTTTAAAGCGGGTAAAAATTTTATCCTCTTGTGATCGTTAAAAACTTATATGTAATCTCATATATCATTATACTCAGCTGAGCAGAGCTCACAGAGTATATTAACTTTGTTCGCAAAACGGTAATCCGTAACGGCATACACTAATCGAGATAGATATGAACTTCTATATATGAAAATGATCTGGGTGAAAAAAGAAATTCATTTAGCCATGTCCGTCCGTCCGTCTGTCCGTCTGTCTGTAAACACGATAACTTGAGTAAATTTTGAGGTATCTTGATGAAATTTGGTATGTAGGTTCCTGGGCGCTCATCTCAGATCGCTATTTAAAATCAACTACAACCACGCCCACTTTTTCGATATCGAAAATTTCAAAAAAACCGAAAAAGTGCGATAATTTATTACCAAAGACGGATAAAGCGATGAAACTTGGTAGGTGCGTTGACCTTATGACGCAAACTTTTAAAAGAAGGTAATTTAAAAGTTTTGCAAGCTGTAATTTGGCAGTCGTTGAAGATATCATGATAAAATTTGGTAGGCACGTTACTCCTATTACTATATGTGTGATAAATAAAAATTAGCGAAATCGGATGACGAACACGCCCACTTTTAAAAAAAATTTTTTTTTAAGTCAAATTTTAATAAAAAATTTAATATCTTTACAGTATAAAAGTAAATTATGTCAACATTTGACTTCAGTAATGATATGGTGCAACAAAATACAAAGATAAAAGAAAATTTCAAAATGGGCGTAACTCCGCCCTTTTTCATTTAATTCGTCTAGAATACTTTTAATTTGGTAGGGACATAGATTCTATGACGATAACTGTTTTCTGTGAAAATGGCCGAAATCGGTTGAAGCCACGCCCAGTTTTTATACACATTCCACCGTCTGTCCTTCCGCTCGGCCGTTAACACGATAACTTGCGCGAAAAACGACATATCTTAACTAAACTTAGTTCACGTACTTATCTGAAGTCACCTTATCTTGGTATAAAATATGGCCGAAATCCGAATATGACCACGCCCACTTCCTATATCGAAAATTACGAAAAATGAAAAAAATGCCATAATTCTGTACCAAATATGAAAAAAGAGATGAAACATGGTAATTGGATTGGTTTATTGACGCAAAATATAACTTTAGAAAAAACTTGGTAAAACGGGTGTGACACCTACCATATTAAGTAGAAGAAAATGAAAAAGTTCTGCAGGGCGAAATCTAAAGCCCTTGGAATCTTGGCAGGAATACTGTTCGTGTTATGACATATATAAATAAATTAGCGGTACCCGACAGAAGATGTTCTGGGTCACCCTGGTCGAAAACGCCTTCACATATACAACTATGGGCTACTCCCTTTTAAAGCCCTGATTAATACTTTTAATTTGATACCCATATCGTACAAACACATTCTAGAGTCACCCCTGGTCCACCCTTATTGCGATATCTCGAAAAGGCGTCCACCTATAGAACTAAGGCCCACTACGTTTTAAATAATCATTAACACCTTTCATTTGATACACATGTCATACAAACACATTCCAGGGTTACCGTAGGTTCATTTTGCTAAATGGTGATTTTCCCTTATTTTGTCTCCAAAGCTCTCAGCTGAGTAGGTAATGTTCGGTTACACCCGAACTTAGCCTTCCTTACTGGTTTCTAATTGCTGTTTTTATGTACATGTCCCTTTTTCGCTCTTATGTGGAATACAAATCTATAAATAAAGTTTTGGTTGTAAAGATGGGGATTCGTCCTATTAGCGAGCTTTGGGCATTATTAGTCGTAGTGCTTTTGCTATATTTTATTAAATAATTTGTTGAAAATAAACGATTGTAAGCACACAAAGAAATCTATTTGTACTATGGCACTATTGTGAATATTTGACATTCGCCAGATGGCAGCGATTTCTGTTGATATTTGATATGAGACTTTTATATATGTTGCGCAAGATGCGCACGGACACGGCTCGTACTCCTATATTGCTAATAGAAAATGCTCGTAATGAGTTTTGAATTCGAAATCAAAACAAGACAACCTATAAAATGTTTGTTATTGTAGCAGCATAAGTGTGACAAGAAAAAATTTTAATTTAGGCACATTCTATTATTGAATACAAAAACAAAAACGTTTAAATAGCAATATGTATGTATATCGGCAATCTAATGTTTGGGCATATACCTAGCCTTTTGTTTCATATATGTTTCAGTCCCAAATCTCGACTAAATGTCTAAGTGGAGATTTGCTTAAGTGTTTGCCTAGCTTTATATTCCACACACTTTGTGTAACAAGATATTGGTGCGCTCTATATAATTTTATGGGTCAGGCATCAAGTTGATTGGAATCCGGTGCATTCCAGCAACGCAAGTCATGTTACTTTTTTATGCATTGTGATGCCGTACCTCATTACACTACTCGGAGCTCTGTCGGATTCCCATGACATGCTAATTTGAATCTTGTTGAACCGCAAGATTGGAATCTAGTGCATTCCGAAATCATGCTGAGCGGAATCTGATGCATTCCGCCAGTATAAGATCTTATTTCTGCTCATATTTCTTATTATTATATTCTGAAATTAAATTGTAATGTTCAATAATATATCTTTGTTTGTAATATAACATTGTTGAAATTTCGATATATTTAAATTTTAACTTTTGAGTTATATATATATATATATATGGGGTATTCCATCCCATTTCGACCAATTTTGAACCCGACCCCTTTAGAATTGGCTGAAAGTTTTTCTTCTTTTTCTAGCTTACGAAAGACTTTTTTCAGAAGTTTTTCAAATTTTTTCATCCAACTCAAAAAAAGTTATGAATTTAAAAAAAAACACCGTTTTTGTTTTCAAAATGCTATAACTTTTTCAAAAATTGACCGTTTTGGATCTTTTTTTTTTAATTTATTTTTAAATGTACTTTTCGGAAAAAATTCAAAAAAATTTTTAAAGTTTTTTTTGTAGTTTTTCAGTTTTTCGAGATTTTTCGAATTTCGCCCTTTTTATATTTAAAAACAAATTAAAAAAAAAAAAGATCCCAAACGGTCAATTTTTGAAAAAGTTATATCATTTTGAAAACAAAAACGGTGTTTTTTTAAAATTCATAACTTTTTTTGAGTTGAATGAAAAAATTTGAAAAACTTCTGAAAAACGTCTTTCGTAAGCTAGAAAAAGAAGAAAAACTTTCAGCCAATTCTAAAGTGGTCGGGTTCAAAATTGGTCGAAATGGGATGGAATACCCCATATATATATACATCTTTTATATTATGTAGTCGACCATTTCAAGTTTGTCATCGACTTTAAATAATAAATAAATATAAAAACAAATCCCCTGTTAAAGAATTTAATTCAAAATCTATCTTCAGTTGGAGGTTTAACTCTAAGTTAAATTATTTTAATGTTTGGATGAAAGATAAAAGCACATGTTTTTAATTCGATGAAGGGGAATATTTTGAATAAGGTGCCACGATTTTCAACTTTTATTGATTTGTAGGGGTAGAGGGGGTCCTAAAAATCACAATATTATCATCCGCAGCTCTAGGAAACTCTTAGTTTATGAAATATACGCTTTTTAATTTCCAAATTTAGTAAAATTTCAACTTAAGTCCTGCACTTAAAATTCGGGTCGCACATGTCGATAGCGGTATCAAAAGACGCGTATTTGCGTCAAGATTCAGAATCCGAAAGCAGAAACTACATTTTTCATCTCGTTTAAAAGTAATTCGCGGAAAACCCGTCGGTACTATAGTCGCTTTTTTCGTTGTTGCAATTAAACGAACGAAAACAAATGAAGGTTATACCACACACCCGGACTTGGCATGGCGTAGCCCAGGGTTATTTTTTATAAGCGCGGCCGAAGGCCGCCTATGCAGAAAGGTGTTCTACACAGAATTACCGTTGGAATCAGCATAAAAATCTCTATAAAGTCCGATTTTTTTTTTTTTTTTTTTTGGGAAAAATATGTATTCTGCACTTGTTCCAATTAAATACATTAATTTAAATTATTCAGAGAATTACAAAACAAAATACATTGATAGTGTATGTTTGTTTGCATTTATGTCGACGTACCACCACCTTATAATGTTCTATCAAGATAAAAAGATATTGTTGCAGAGCTGGCAACACTATTCACCACCGTTATTTGTTTTCGTTTAATTGCAACAACGAAAAAAGCGACAATAGTACCGACGGGTTTTCCGCGAATAACTTTTAAACGAGATGAAAAATGTAGTTTCTGCTTTCGGATTCTGAATCTTGACGCAAATACGCGTCTTTTGATACCGCTACCGACATGTGCGACCCGAATTTTAAGTGCAGGACTTAAGTTGAAATTTTACTAAATTTGGAAATTAAAAAGCGTATATTTCATAAACTAAGAGTTTCCTAGAGTTGCGGATGATAACTTTGTGATTTTTAGGACCCCCTCTACCCCTACAAATAAACAAAAGTTTGAAAATCGTGGCACCTTATATAAAATCCAACCCTCGATGAATTTTGGGCCCAAGTGAAAACATGGTGTGGCAACCGTGATTACTCAGCCAAATACACACATACATATTCTTATTGCAGTGTAGTTGTTTTCGCTTGCAGCGGCATAGTGACGTAACGAAACTGCTAATATTCGCCACATGATATCTGTTTTAGATAACGCCATATCTTAAATGAAACTTATTTCTCATAAATAAATATAAGTTAAGAATATACCCATTTTCAGTTTTGAGCCTATTGAATTTATTTGGAGCTGTATATATACATATGTATAAACTTATATTTGCTCATTGAGCTTTTTGCTTTTATTTTGCACAATACTGTATGTTCGTACACAAGCTTAATTAAGCAATTTTTCATTGCAGCCACTCCGTTCAATGGCTATGGAATTGAATCCAGTGCTTTATCGCTTACACCTCCTCACAGCCGAAATGATACATTTCATACATCAAATGCAGTATTACATACTCTTTGAAGTGATAGAATGCTCTTGGGCGGAATTCCAGGGTCGGGTACAGCAGGCAAAAGCCCTAGATGATATACTTGATGCTCATGATGATTTTTTGAATATAATTAAATGTGGCGCCTTCCTGGATTCGAGCTCCGGACAATTATGCCAAAATATGGAAAATGTTTACGATGGTATAATACGATTAGAATTGTGGCAAGATAAATTCTATGAAATATGTTTTAAAGAATTAACAGCACGTAAAGATTATGAAAGTTATATTTTAATGTCGGAAGCAGCAGGGGAGTTCGGAGTAACTGCAGATCGCCAATTGGAGCGAGATCAGGAATCAAAGATATTCGAACAATTTATTGGTAGCTATCACAAATCGCTGGATAATATTTGTGCTGACTATGAAAAAGCAGTGCGTTGTTTCTTGTTAACATTGAATTCGCATAACGATCATAATCTACAGTTATTCGGCATAAGATTAGATTTTAATGAATATTACAAGAAGCGTGATCAACGGCTTTGTGTACCATTAACATTTGAACATATGCGTATGAGTATAATGTTTAACGGTAGTAAAAGTTTGGCAGGTAGTCGGTATTCGACAGTGAATTGACATTCACTCATGTCGTCGTTCATACGCCAAACGGAATCACAACAAAATTGTAAAATGGAAAATATAAAATTCAACATCCACTTGAAACATCACCACCTAATAATCAGTTTAACTAACAACACTAAAACAGTGGAACCGATGCTATCGGAGACAATGAAAGACATGAATAATTGGCGATTGTATGACCATAATGAATTATTAAAATATTCTTGTGTGCATAAAGAATTTATGGCATTTAAGAATGAAAAAGAAAGCAAACCGCATCATTTTAAACAGCATATCAGTGCCAATATAATGTTACCAGGCGTAATTAAATGTACTTCAGTTGCAACTACTAAACGTCCTCGTAGTATATTTTTAGATGACCAAGAAGCGAATAGCTTCTATATGGCTTGTTATCAGATCTTGTAAAAAGAAGAGAACTATCATGAACATTGTGTTGTTAGTGATGAGAGTGACTCGAATATTTACTTTAATACAAATATGTATTATAATTTTTAGTAAAAAAGGTACAGGAAAACAGCACTAAAAATTATTAGCATATTTTAGAAGTATCTATTTTTTCTAATTATTTTTGTTAGTTTCAGAAAAAACTTGAATGAATTGTATAACGAAATCTGTGCAAACCAAGTTCAGAAACATTTTCGAAAAACAACGAGGAATATTACGCACTTGGAAATTTTCGCTAAGAATTCTTGGAAATTTTTTTGAGTTTCCAGTAACTAAAAACTCAAAATTCGCATTGACCTTGTAAAATTGGTTTCTAAAGTGTGTTTTAGACCGATGACAGGGTGGAAATTTTTCTCTCGCGATTTTTTCCCGCGGATAAATTTCTCCAATTGTTTTCTCCTAGGGAGAACAATGATTGGGGAATAAGAATTTCGAACTTTCGAAGTCAGCTGTTTTGAGAAATGGCATTTTGTTGTTGCACATTACGGCTTTAAAGAAATTTAAATGTTTAATTCTTGGGAAGAATGTTTTCGATTTGGAGAAAAAAATATAAGCAATGCATGTTACATTTATATCGCGTTTTATATGCTCATAAACTAAAGGAATGATGAATTAGAAACGTCAACCAAGCGTATAAGAAGGCTGCGCAGTAGCATAAATCCGCTGGAGTTTCCGTCTTCTATTCAGCAATGCATTTTGCTTATTGAATTTTTTCGGAAAAGTTTCCGAAATAACTCGTTACACAATTCCTTAAAATTTTTTCTTAAAAATTAACAAAATAATTGTTAATCTTGTTTAATAATTTTTAGTGCTATTGTTATGTATATAAATTTGTTTAGCATAGCTTTGTCTAATTTCAGCATTTAAATCAATACATGTGACCCCGTCTATGAAAAGGTGGCTTATGACTAAAAAAAAATGTTCCACCTTTTTTCTGGTTTCGATGGTTTTTGAGACGCTCTTTCGCGAGGTGAAAACTAGAAAGTCCTAACTTGCTTAGAAGTGTACTAAAAATGTAGAGAAAGAAGAGTACAAGTGAAATACGATGAAGCCTTTGGTTCCTTCGATGCCACTTTGGTGGCTGGTGAAGCATCCTCAGATTTTTTTGATAGCATTTTTTTCGATGGCAATGGAGCCAAAATATCGTTCACAAACTGTTTTGTGCTTTGCCTTTTGGGACTGACTGTTCATAATGCAAAAGAAAAACTACTAAGAAACTGAAGAAATGCATTGTTTATCTTTAACAGCTGTTCCTCGCAATTTGTTTTTAGTCATAAGCCACCTTTTCATAGACCGGGTCACACATACTAAATTTTAGTTTTGTGTTTTTTTTTGTATATAAAAATGAATCTCATTTAATCTTTAATGATGAAGTTATATTTACAAAGCAGCACTTGATTTCTTGAAGATTTAAGACCTAAATACATACATATAGATATCGTAATACTCATAAGTTGATTGATTAATGAAGCTAATTGTCAAATGCATATTATTTGAATAAAATGTAATGAAAGAAATTGTGCTTGTAGACATAATAAGACATAGATAAGCATTTCGATAATAACATGGAACGATGCAAATTCTTACACATCTGGACTATTTCCATTACCATGTTGGTGCTATTTTCATTTTGGAATTGTTTCGTAGATATTTCGTGACTTTTTTGAAGTTATACTTCTTTGGGCGCGTTATGGAAAATTTATGAGATTATGGGTCGATTTATTAACCGATATCGCGCCATCGATTTTTCGATAGGATTTGGGCTCAGGAAAAAAGTTCCACTGCGCATACCAAAAAATAAATTTTCGAGCCTGCGAAATTTTATTTTTTTTTTACTTTTCGACTTTGATTTTAAGGTTTTTTCATGACCTACTAAACAAATTTCCATTTCAATTATCGCCAACGTTTTTAGCGGACATTTTTGGGTCGGACAGGGTATACTTTAAGACTGTCTTGGCCATTTATTATTCATCTCGAAAATTGGTCCGATATGGTCGAGAGGGGTATCAACGGATGCGAATCACTGCCAGGTTTAATAAACTAATTGCGAAATTTAACTCTTTCTAACTGATCAAAAGTTATTTAAAAAAACGGATTTTGCATCACCCAATTCACCAAGTTATTAAAACAAAACACTAAAAAAAAAGTTATATAATAAATTTATATGCTCACTTTGCATATTTTTTTTTTTTTTCAAAAAATTAATAATGAACAATTAATTCAAATAAAATGACCCAAGGCGAACTTGTTTTTAAATTGTCCTCAAGTTGTTAAAAAAAGCAAATTACCCAAAGGTAAAGGCAAAGGTGCCGATTTTTTAAAAAAGTTTATATTGCGATTGGCTGAAAGAATAAGCGAAATCAGTGATGCACAAAATCCTTTGGTAAGTTC
Organism: Eurosta solidaginis; assembly: GCF_040869045.1. NCBI lineage: Eukaryota > Metazoa > Arthropoda > Insecta > Diptera > Tephritidae > Eurosta > Eurosta solidaginis. The sequence continues at coordinate 268,950,470 of NC_090322.1, read as the reverse complement.
TAGGGGCATAAAGTCTCCTTTGAAATGATTCTTACCTCATACTTAAGTTGAGGATATATGTATGTACGTATGAGAAGGGTTTAAAAAATCACTTAGTCTTACATTCAAACATGTTGTTTATTTGCGTATCTATACAATAGCGTCTGAAATGTTAATTTTGATTTTCACACTTCGTCCTTCAACACCCAAGTCTCTCGGTTTGACATTTTCTAAAGTTGGCGGCCCTATCCAAAACTAGTCCCTTGGAGTGAATCACATTGATTAGCCTATCAGCCAAGTTTAAATATCACCTACACGTTACGGCTCCTTTTACCAATGTAAATACGTTGGCTCATATATTTACCAGGTGAGGCAACTAATGACTGTGTGTGCTACTACCCTAACTTAGTGGACAGTCGAACTAGTCTTAAAACTGAAGCTACGCGGTCATCCGTAATGAGCTCTTATATCATAAGGGCGGAAAACAGCAATTAACATCTTTCAACTTAAAATCGGTCGAAATCTATGTTGTGAACACAAACGTCTGCAAACTTTGCTCTACATTTTAAAAATTTTATCCAGGGTCCTTGTAAATAGTTAATTATGTAGATGCGTGGAGGATTATACGATTTTCACCTATGAGTTACGCAATGACATCCACTCAGACTGCTTATGATTTCGAGAGCGGCATCCTTGGCCAAATAGTCCCCACCTAACGTTTCAGAGTGTTTCTCTGGTGTAGCTCGAGAGCATAGCGCGACAAAAACATCCGTTAGAAAGTCTTCGGAGCTACACCTAGAGCTTCTAGGAAACTAACGTGGACGAAGGTACATATGAGTTCGAAGTCGAAGTCCTATAGCTTCTGTGCTGGCATATGGTGTGAGGGTCAGGAGGCGTGGTAGCGACTGATGGTCGGGATTGCTACTGTTCGGATATCGGGAATTGAAGCTCTTAACCATCGGGGATTATAGCTCGAAAAAACTGGATGCGCCCTGTGCCACGAGAGTCGTGAGTATTAATAGACCATTAAAAGCAACCGTAAGTCGCATTTGTGCGTGACCGCCAAGGAGCCACAACTGATTTAAAGAAATTGTGTTCGCGACGATTATTAGGAGTTACCCCCAGGTGAAACTACGCTTTGCACGAGATATACAAAGAAAAGTGTGACCATTTTATGTATCTCTATTTCTTTTCAGCAGAGGCAGCAGTACCAATTGCAAAGACCGGGGTTAGGTTCGAAGCCTCTCTTGAGTAATTGAACGAGGGACCAATCCCTCCGCAAGGAGGTACTCCTGAAAATTTTTGAGCGATCTGCGAGTTTTTGAGGCAAAACCCCGGATCTTTCCGAAGTGGCCAAAACGTTGATTTCCTTAAATACATACAAACAATACCTTTCCTAAATATAATTTTTTTTAAATAGAAAAATCAAGCTTTTTAAATTAAGAACACCGGCGTACGCCGCAGCCGCCGGCATATAATAGAGCCTACACCGCCACCGCCGATAAAGTGAGCCGGCGTGAACCTCTAGTACATATATACTAATGAGATTTAATCTATATTATATGTATGTACATATGTGCATTTCCTCTGTACGTGTGTTTGTCACTGAACTTCGCCTACTGGGGAGGTTGAGGTTGCTTTAGATTCACAATTCGGTCCGGAAAGTGTACCAAGGCCGACCTATTTAAAAAAATCGTATTGTTACGAATATTAGCAAAACTAAGGGGTGCTGCTATCTCTAGGCCGATGCTAAGCAGTGACGTGAATTCACATCAATAATTCAATCATTATGTATCTACATAAACGAAACAATAATTGCGTCTACACATATGTACCATGTACGTATACGAGCAGCGGAGAGTCAATGCACAAACACATGCATATATCTGAGATACTCCTGAAAGTATGCAATGAGGGAACTATAAAATCGTGCAATTGTAGTTACAGCTGAGAAGTTTGAGAGCTGATGGCAACTAGTAGATTCTGGAAGCGCCTAGAAGATGCGAACGTTGAAATCAGAGAGTATAAAAGGCAGCAAATGTAGAGGCGCTGGAATTCAGTTTGATTTGAGCTATCAAGCTATTTCGATTAAGACGCTATCTAGCGAGCCAAAGCAGTATTATTTTGAAAGTCAGTTTTCATTTGAGCTATCAATCAGTTTGGTTATTAAGCAAGCTGTTCGTTGCAAAGTATAAGAGTTATTGTGAAGTACTTTAATAAAAGCCATTTTTCCATTATTCAATATTGGAGTTATTTATTCAACAGTTTAGCGATACGAACGTTGGCAGAAAATTGCAAATAAGGTGAATTGCAGTAAATTCGTTACAGTATTTATGATGCGATTCGCTTGAAATTCGGTACTTTTCCTTCCGGGAAGTGGACCAGGGTCCGAACTATTATAATTAAAATTGTGTATGGAGCGATTTGCTTGAACTTTTTTATAGGGGTACTTCGGTCGGTAGCTCGTTATTTTCCGGCAAGTGGACCAGGAACCGACTTATGCTAAATAAAATAGTGTACGGTGCGGTTTGCCTGAAATTTGATATAGGTGTACTTCGGTGACTTAGTCATTATTTGAGAAACTTTTTTCCGGGAAATGGACCAATGGACCGACCTTTTCCAAAAAATCTAATTTATGGCACGGTTAGATTGAAATTCGGTACAGGGGTACCTCTTTGACAAAGATAATATATGAGAAACTTTTCAATCCGGGAAACCAGTGGCCGGCCTTTTTTTTTACATAAAACAGTTTATAGCGCGATTTGCTGGAAATTTGGTATAGGGGTGCTTCCTTTCTTTTCGGAAAGTGGACCAGGGTATGATATATTCTAATATATCGTATTTATTGTGCGAACCCAAAGAGAGTTCTTGTGTAGTTTCTTTCCAGGAAGTACAGCAGGGACCGATCCATTCGATCAAATTCTTTTCATGGCCTAAAATTTGGTATAAGTCAATGATAACCGAGGTTCCCATTCAGTCATTACCGTAAGATGCAGTGGACATAATTAAAAATGAATGTTGGTTTTTTGGCGTATTTATGCTACACTTAATGTTAAAAAAAAATATGTATTTCTTCAATTTTTCAATTTTAAACTGAACATTATTGGCTTTGTTGACTATATTTTTCCATTCCTTTTTATTATTTTATTGTAATTAATTTTTGCATGCAATTAAAAACATTTTTTTAATACCAAAGAAGTGTAAATTATCACACGCGTTTGTTTGTAAATCTTTATAACTTGTTTGCGTTTTAAGTTCGCGACAGAATTGCTGGATCAAATGGGGACTATTACAAGATTGTTTTCAGACAGTCGTGTATACGAAGGCTCGCACAAAGGACAGTAATTAATAACAAAATATACATATATTTAAAAATTTCAGTGTTTCATGTATAGTTTTATTCATTTGTTCGTTATACATTTACTTTACAAACTTATTAAGTATCTACAGTATATATCGTACAGTAAGTATAATTAATATTTTTAAAATTGAAATCATATTTTAACCAGCCAATAAATTAATGCAATGAGTGCATAGTCGCTGTTATTTGTTCTGTAGTAAATGAATTCATACGTAGCCGCAGAAAATGTATTTATATATAATTTTAAATTTATATATAATTTCGACGTCACTAATTTTTAAGCATTTTTTGTTCATAATAGACTTTTTGCATATAAAAGTTTTGTTTTGTTTTTATAATAGTAGTATTTTTAATGTATTTTTGTTAATTGGGGTGTTTTATTTTCAGCTACAATTCTGAGGCATTAATTTAAAAAAAAAACTTTTTACTGCATTGGGTCTTGAAAAGCATTGAAATACATATTATTTTTTGTTGATTTTTTCGAGAAGAGTAAGAATTATTTTGAAGCGATTTTCCGTCATCCCTACGTTCTTGAAATTGAATACTGAGGTTGGCACAACGCCGAAAGCGGTTTGTTTACAAAACAAAATTTACAAGAAATTATGGAAGATGTTTGCAAATAATTCCATTCAAATACACTTGAATTAAAATGTATTAAGAAATTAAATTATAATGCAAGTCGCTGTGTAATTTCATTCAACCCTTTTTTAGGGCTTCATTCTGTATTGCGAACGATTGCTCATACGAACGATTCGCCTCTAAACGATTTCGTCTAGCAATGGTATTCTCGATTATTTTCGTTCGACCTTTACGTTTCTAACTTTATGTCAAACAGGAAGGCGAAAACAATTGTCAAATTATACGCTACCATCGTTTAACATAGTGCAAATACACTAGCGATTCTTCTCTGAGGCGAAGCGAACGTTCGCTTCGTAATAGAGAATGAGGCCCTTAATGGTTGGTTCAAGTAAGTTCAAGCCCATCAAAGGTAAAAGCAAGCTAGTTTAAGCAAAAATAAAAATGTTTCTATGCAATCTACATTGGACGTTTTATTGTAAACAGATGAATTTTCGAATGTGTTAAGCTTTGATTTATTATGTTACCATAAATAGTTTCTATAAAGACAAAAATTCTTAGTTCAAGTAAAAAAAAAAAATAATACGCCCGGAAATTAAACACCCTAATGTTCATGTTATTAGTATACATATATGGGCAGTTTCCATTATCGTTAAAACCATTTGAATGGAACTCGATGCGTTCAGCTAAATTGTATCCCCTTATCCCCTCGAGCATTAAGCATGCTCATATACACCGGCGAGTAAAAAAAAAAAATACTAAACAGCAAACAAAAATTGTTAGGAAATTTTTCGGTAATTTTCGTTTTTAATTGAGGTAATTTAAACGAATTGTGTAAGAAAGGCTATTTAAACAAATTTCGAAAACGATTTCGAAAAAACTCGAAACTTGTAAAAGCTTTTAAAACTGTCCAACTTTGTATTTCGAATTTTAGGAACGCTTCCTAACTTGTAGTTTCGTAGTTCAATTAATTTTAGTCTTTCGAAATTCTCATAGATTTTTAACTATCTTTTTCAGAACGATTCTCCATATTTTCGTTAAAACAAAGTGTGTACAATTTTACTTTTTATATGGATGCAAATCCAAAACACCTAATTTATTTTTTTAATTTTAAATAAGCTTTTAAATTTCTCAAATTTTTCTTGTTTTCGAAAATGTCAAAATTATTTTACATAGTTTTCGTTCCAATTCAAAATTTTTTCCCAATCAAAAAAAAAAAAAAAAAATAAAAGAAAAAACTGAAATTATTTTTGCTGCTATCGTTTTGTTTTTAACAGAAACTTATTAATTTTGTATGCATTAAAATTTAATTTATTGTAGTTTGGATGATAATGAAAACTACTCATGATGTTTACAAAATAATTTCATCAAATTTATTATTCTATCGCATTTACTACTTTTCTTAAACTGCTTTGGACACATTTGCTATCGAAATTTTCCGATAAGCCATGGTCTAGTTTCGAATTCGAAAAAAAAATTCACCAATGCATAGCTGACAATGCTACCAACTCAGGAGTTTTTTCTCTAAACATTGGGTGTAAATTTTTGAGCAAGGCTGAACACTTATGCTTGTTATTTATACCGGTTTTTTGGATGGTCTTGCAATAGTGGAGTTATTTCAAATTTAATAAATTAATGGTTTCCACGAAAAACGTTTGTAAGGGCTAGTTATATTTCTTCAAGAAAGCAAAAACAAACAAAAAATAGAATATATGGAACAGATCACAGTTTTATAATGTGTAAGCAATTTTAATAAAAACTTTTGGTGGTGTTTTTCATAAAACGGACCTAGTACAGATCATTTTCCTTGAACGTACTTAAAGATTGAAGGATATCACCCGGCCATTGGTCAAGTTGTGAAAAATTTAAAAGAGTTGTAACTTCTTTGGTCTAGAGAATAATGCTACCTGTATAAAGCTTAATATTTCATACTAGCACGTCAAATCTCCACCATTAGTCCTTTCATACTTTTTTAACCCACAAACGAAAACACCGATTAAACATTTAGCAACGTTTTTCACCAACACGTAGCAACTTTGTGATACCTCCGGAAAGTGAGAAAGTGGTGAGAAATGGTGAATTTGAAAGTGTTTGTATGAAATATTATGCACTTTATAAGCGTAAATATTCCTTGTGAAGCAAAGCCTGGACTCTTCAGAATTCTGAATACATGGCCGAGGGTCACCTTGCGAACAGAAAGTACCATGATTGCTAAAATTGAAAACTTAACGAGATTAAAACCGGAGCCCAAACCAGAACGAAACCGAATTCAGACTGGACCGAAAACGAAAGGAGAACATAAGTCATAACCGAAAACGGGGCAGAAACGGGTGCCGACACCGGAATCGCAATCAAAATTCCAACCGAAACTGATATTGCACCTGTCCCCATAATCGAAACCGGATCCGGTGCCAATTAATCGAAATCAAAATGTAAATGAGAATTGATTTCTTCGTTGGGTATGAAATCGAAATATTATTCGGGACCTGCATAACAGATAGCCGAACTTAAATTATAAGTCAAACTTAAAACTGCAATATGCGGCGTTGAAAATATTGCAAATTCATCAAACAACAGGATTTAAAAAATGTCAGTTATGCTAAAAACGCGCATGGCATCTTTTAAATTACCACTTAACCTTTTATCTTTCAAATTCGAGGTAAATTTTAGGGAAGTTTGATATAAATTTGTGTAAAGGCTTTTCAAAAGTTGATAGCACTGCCATTTGTAGATATTTTGTAAAATATAATTATCTTTGCTCATATTTATGCCCCAACGTTGATTGCCTAACTAGTTAAATCAAAGAAATTAGAAAAGGACGGTTTTAGCCACAAAATATGGAAACAAAGCAATTGATGATTATAGTAAATACTCAAAGTTAAATAACTTCTTTACAAGGTGTTGAAATGCCAATGGCTTCTTCATAATCTTTTAGTGTTTCATGAATTTGTTTTTTTCCTTTCCTTATTTTGGCTATGATTATGATGATGTTTAGACTTTTGATCCTTTTTCACATCGATATTCTCATCTGTATTCATACTTTTTGATTTATGAGTTCTATTTTTCTTGCGTTTTTCCACTTTACTAATATCAGTGTTTTCAATTAAATCTGTTATTAAACTTTTGGTATCTTCCGGCGTAATGTCTAACAAATTGGTGATGTTACTATTTTCGCTTTGATGTGATTTTTTCTTTGATTTGGATTTGGTATGTGATTTGAATGTGCCACTTTCTCCATCGCCTTTTACTTTGTTCCTGGCTTTTTTCTTTTCACGCCTATTTTTATCATCTGAGTTTTTAGATTCAATTTTGTCTTCTGACACTTGCGCATTATTTTTACTTATGTTGGATGTAGGCTTGATCTCTCGTAACAGTCCTTTGGGTTCCTCCATATTTGGTCTGCAAGCCAATTAAGAATAAAATATAGAAGTAGAAAATGGAAAAAGATAACATGATTGCGACTTACATATCCAATTCAATATTTAGAGCACGATGTGGATCGTTTGGATCGAATTTAGAGTCCTTATCTTCACTATCCGATAGAGCTACTCCTTCTGGCATTTCCATAGTAGTGTTAACTATATGAAGAGGCTTCGGCTCTGAAATTTAAGTAAGTATGTAAATATTTGAAGTTATACTTCTTTAGGCGCGTTATGAAAAATTGATGAGTGTGAAATTTTAAAAAATGTGACAAAATTTACAGGTTGAAAATGCAGCTGTGAATTGTATGTATATTTAGGAATCTTAGTGTGATTTCTAAAAACTTTATTAAATAACTTGCAAAATACAATATTTGATGTTATCTCAACACCAAATCAACAAGTGATTTAATGTATTAGGAAAAGTAAGAATAAAAACAGAAATGTCAAATATCGGTCAATTCAAAATGTATAGCGTTGCCAAGCTAGCCGGGCTGTAGTCAGAGTGTTATTGAATGTGACAGTTCCCTCATAACGCACAGGACTATAATCTCAAAAAGAAAAAAATCTTTACCCATTCAGAATATTAAAAATAATTTTGAAACTTGTCGTACTTTGCACTACGATAATTAATAACATACCATACATATAAAGCAAAGTTTGCTAGTTTAAGGACACTCCCCAAAGGTTTTGGGAATCCTTTGCCGTATATAGATCCGGTACATTCTGGTAAGAAGCACCATTAAAATACAAGCCTGACCATCTGGGGAACGATTTAATATGATCACATAAAGCTTTTAGGTCATTAAGCTCCCTAGTATCATGAGAATCTTTACGTCGCCAGAGCCTCGCTTGCTAAAAATGTGAAACATTCATATTTGTAACAGGATTCTTCTCGGGTAGGTTAGATTGATAGTTGGGTTCCGGAAGCTGTGAAGCTATAAAGCTTTGTATTGCGCTTATCAACCTTTTGAATCCTTTGAAAGTTCATCATATAATACTGTTATGGTATCGCATTTACAACGGAGCAGTAAGGAAGGCGGTCGGCATGATGTAGTGGTGCACAGTGGCTAGTCATTGTCGGCTGGGGCGGGTCCTTGCCAACCTTACTGTTCCTGCGCCATAAGCAGAAAAATGTTCCTATCATGCCTATCAAAACGAGCAGCTGTCAAATTCAAAAAACCTGGCAGAAGCGCAGAGACCGACTCAAAACGCTTATCAATACAAAATAAAACAACATCCGGCTGAACCGGATGTCACGGACAGACCGTTAACATTCCAAAAATTTAAATTCAAATTCAAAAAAAAACTGACGCAAAAAAGTACTACCGAACCGGACATGGCCGGTTACTCACGCTGAAAATCAAATTCAAAAAAAAACGCTGAAAAACCAACCAATAACAAAAAGGCTGGAAAAATTAAAAATAAAAAAAGAAAAGGGCCGAATATACATAGGGGGCGCCGCGGGTGGTGTTGCGACGCCCGGTGCTTTATCCCACCCTCAAATAACCATGGCCACCGACGCACCTAAAATTTCGGTGGCCCCTTACCTGGTTCCCTAAGTGCCTTCTAAATGAGAAGAATCATCAGCATTCCCATTTTTTTTTTTTTTTAAATTTATTGACAATTCATTATAAATTCCTTATAACCGTTCGATATAATTTCTTAGGTGGTTATTGCCAACCAAGCTGTCCTCATCTAAGAACTTATTTGAAATGTCTACAAACTCTTTGTTTTATTTTAACTTAAATTGCTAATACTGGAGTTACTCCACAGGACGCCAGTCATTTTGTTTTATTCAATGTTAAATAAGAAAATCAATAAAGTCGATACTTAGATTAAACTATTAATATTCGAAACGTATAATGAATGAAATTAATCAAAGCTGTCATGTCTATATTTTAATCTACTAGAACGACGAAGACCACTTTGAGTCACACTATTACCAACAGCTTTATAACTATCAAGAAGACTTGGAAATCCAGAACATGAAGCTTTAGTTTGAGATTCTTCTTTAGAATCCTCATCATTAATTTCTGTTAAATTTTCATTAATATTTCCCGAAAGTTCAATTTCTTCACATTGAAGGTCTTTACTAGGAAGAATTTGAACAGTAATCTCAACCAGGTTTTTATTAATCAAAGCATTATCATCAATATTTATCTCTTAATAATTGTAAATTAAGCAAAGCTCTAGAATAAATACAATTAGCTTAAATTTTTCTTTCTTTTGAATTATTTAAACTTTCGCATATTTTCATTTCTTTCTCATATGCTCGTATGTATGTACATCTACAACTGTGTTATATAAGGTATAATACAAAAATATGTTACGTATATGCTTAAATGTTTCTATACGTCTTTATTTTATTTGTTTGTGAGTTTTTGTTGAGAACTTTGGATATATTTTCCTTAAATTGTATATAGAAAAAAAAATTTTATTGATTGCAACCTTTTTACATTTAGTTCTTGATAACCCTCCAAACGGGGAAAGGTATTTATACTTAGTTCCTTTCTTTTTTTTTTTTGAGTGTATGAAATACAAAAAAAGAACCTTATAGGTATGCTACGACTTGTTACTTAGACCAGGACCGCATGTTAGCAGTAATTTTCGAACCAAACGAAACAAAAAAAAATTTTCGCTTGGTTACACCCAACAAAAAATTGCGCTCTCATGAACGGCCTGCGTATGGTTTGAATCTTGCGTTCGCGCTTTCAAAGTAATTTTGCTAAGGTTTTATAATAAGCGTTTGTAAAAGAAATGTACTGCATATTAAGACTTAAGTGGAGTGTAGTGGTCAGTGACATGGAACGAACTCACCCATTGTTCTAAATGTTGTGGTTACTGTGAGTGGCGTTGCAACAGGCCTAGGTTCGGGGCCCTGTTGTTGTTGCGGTCCGCGTCGTGATGCTGCAGCGGCCTATAGTTGGCGGCCCGGCTGCCGTTGTTAGTAAAGCTGGTGGCTATTGCGCGCGACGATGCGCCGTCGAGTATGGTAGCGTGCGCGCGGATGGTGGCAGCGCGCGATTTCGTTGGCGCTATTGTTGCCGCACTGTAATTACGGCTCTGCTGTTGTTGTTGTAACTGGTGGTTTCTGTAAGTCTGGTGGTGGTGTTGCCAATTGAGTCGTTGTTGGACCATATAGATGGGTTGTGGCTAACATTGCCGTTTCAACGGGCACATGAGCATATAAAGTGTGTGCCACAGGTGGTTGTAACTTTACTGCAACCACATTCATGTACACCTAACCGCTTGCAAATGTTTGAACCAACTTTTCAATTGTAGTGAGACTCCTCGCTGTTTTAATGCGTTCAGCAAAATTCGTATATTTTATACTTAGTAAAAGATGACTGATTGAACATAAATGGAATAAGTTCTGCTTTTTATAGTTAATAGCAGAGAAGTATGTTATAAACGATTTTCAAATGTTGTCTTTTTAGATCACATTTATTTTTCTGCAGATTGATTGATAACGTTGCAGATATCTTTCTCGTAACTTCTGCAATATTGTTACTTCATTTGCACTTTCCTGGTGTACAACTAGTTTTCTTTGTTTTTTTATAGTTGAACGGAGTGCCTTTTCCTAAAGACTTAGCTGGAAAAATATGTTGGAACCACTTGTTCTGTATGAGTTTGCCGTTTTTCATAGACGACACGCAATTCCAACGATGAGACCCACGTACGCACACGTTTTGGAGTTTAGTCAAAGCCTTCACAACTCATTAGACTTTTAGGTTATGGTTGCTGATATCAATTTCGTAGTACAATTAATCGTCTCTTCAACTTGTTTCAAATTTTGTTGGCTTGTACTGAAATGCCAAGTCCACACGAGTATCTATTACACACTTATTGCTGTATTCTCATTTTTCTTTGGCCTTTCCGGACGCGTGCCATCCACTTAATTGAAATTTTCTTCTTTTTCGTGTCGTCTGCCGAAAACGTGCTAGTTAAAAAAGGGATCTTTTTTCCTTAGTGATCGCCGGTCTGTCATTTCCTTCTTGTTTTCGATAATTTTCATCGCAACCTTCGCCACATCGCTAGGTGTGTTCCCGTGAACACGCTCCCAAGTGGATCGCAGCCATATGCCGTAGCAGCAGACCGTAACAAACCTGCTTCGCTTTGGAGACCTGACGATGAAGCGAACAGGAAACCGGGTCAGCTGTGGGAAGCTACTGCCAGGGAACTTCGACGACAAGCAACGTGGGGCACGACTCACCCCTGAGATAAGAGTCTCAAAGTCCTACTACGAGCTAGCCGGGCAACATAGGTCCATCAAAAAAAAATTTAGTCAAATTTGGGAATTAATTTCGTTTCCTAGTTTTAAAAGGGCTTTGCGGCAAGTAGACATTTGTTATGGAGAACTCGTCAAAACTCCGAAAGGTTTTAGTGGTTATCGCCCCCACAAAAGGCAAGACAAAAAAAAAGTATAGACATTTTGATGGGGAGAACTCGTCCAAACTCCGAAAGGCTAGTCCGGCTTAAGCGTGGACTGCCAGGGTGTTCACGGTCCTCGGTGAGTACGCGTGTGAACATCCTATGAGGTCAGTGCTCGGGGAGGATACTGGGCGAGATGTCCCCGACCGCCAAAACGCCCAGACAAAAGTCCAATTGGTGGGTATATAAAAAAAATCAAATTGTAGTTCGGTAAGGAAACGTTTTCTGGTTCATTGCGGACGAATGTCCGAAGCGTGGAAGCGACCTATTAATTTCCCGTTTAGGTCCTCGAGATCATACAACGCATTGCCTACTTTTCGAAGCACGCGACACTTCAGGTATTGCGGTAAGAATTTGGCGTTAATGCCCTGTTTGAAGTTACTTAAGGCAAAGTTTCTTCTGAAAACTTCCTGACCTTCCTTGTAGTTGACTTGCCTAGAGCGCTTGTTATAGGTGATTGCTCCCCTATCCTTGGCCTGATCTAAATTTCTACGGATCTGCTCACGAATATTGGTCAACTTGTCAGCTCGGCTTTCTACCGTAACCTGGTCTTCTCGAAGGCTGTCGAGTTTCCCTAAAATGTTGTACGTTGAGGCATGCTGGACCATGTTTTGGCCATATAATACAAAGTATGGAGAACACTGAATCGCCGTATGAAAATCACTTCTCAAAACTGATAAAATTTCGGGTATATGCTTATCCCAATTAGTGTGGTCAGGTTTATCCTTCAGGAAAATCCTAATCTTAGAAACAATTTCTCTATTGACGCGTTCGGATGCGTTCGCTTGGGGAGAATATAGCCCCGTCCTCACGTGCGTCACCCCGTAGTTTGCAAAAAATTGGTTCATTTCCTTCGAGATAAACTGTTTACCATTGTCACTGTGAATAAACTCAGGGACCCCTACAGCCGGAAAAATTTCTGAAGCGAAGTAATTTATAACGTTAACAGTGGTAGCTCTCTGCATGGGTTTTAGCCAAACGTATTTGGAAAAATGGTCTAGTACTATGAAAAGAAATTGATTTCGCCGCTTGGATCTCGGATACGGCCCTAGAAAGTCGCAATACAACCGCTGAAATGGCCTTTCGGATTCAAAGGTACTCCCTATAGGTGGTCTCGACTGCTGATTGGTGGGTTTTACCGTTTTGCAGGTGTCACAACGCTGGACGTAGTCCCTGACGTCCTTAGCCTGCTGCGGCCAGAAGTACTTCTGCCTAACACGCTCTAAGGTTTTCTGCCATCCGCCATGGTAACTCCGGTTAGCGTCATGTGCTAATCTCACTGCTTCCTCAGTCAACCCTTTTGGCAACCACAAACGCCACAGCGAGTCTTCTTCCCCTTCCAACCCCTTACGAAAGTTAACTCTCTTGAAGATTACACCGTCCACAACTCGTAAATCCGGAAGTGACTCCTCGTTTTCGGTGACGGTCCGAATTAAGTCTAAATACTCATTGCTGGTAAATTCGGGAGAGACTAAGTCTATTTCTCCGGGTGTGGTAGTGAAAGTTAACTCGTCAGCGTCAAAACGCGACAACGCGTCTGGTACTACATTCAGGGTGCCCTTACGATGTTCCATTCTAAAATCGTATCTTTGCAGTAGGAGTGACCATCTCGCCAATCTCCCGCTCAAGTCTTTTTGTGTCATCAACCACTTGAGACTGGAGTGGTCCGTAACAATCCGAAAAGGTAATCCTTCGACATAGGGTCGGAAACGCTTCACGCTAATTATGGCTGCAAGACATTCCAGCTCGGTTACTGTGTAATTGCGTTGAGCATTATTCAGCTTTTTCGACACGAATGCGATTGGATGCTCAGCGCCATCATCATCGACCTGAAACAATACTCCGCCAACACCTATTTTGGAAGCGTCACATTGTATCACGAATTCCCTTGAAAAGTCTGGTTGGGCCAAGACAGGCGCCGAACTCAAGGCTACTTTTAGTTTTTCGAACGCCTCTATAGCTTCAGGAGTGAGTTTAAACGGGCCTGCTGATTTGCGGAGACAGTCGGTCAAGGGACCTGCCAAGTCAGCAAAATTGGTAATAAATGCTCGGTACCAATTCGCCATGCCCACAAACCTACGCACTTGCCGAGGGGATTTAGGGATCGGGAAGTTTTGTATTGCTTCTACTTTTCCCGGATCCACCTTCAGACACCCGCTGCCTATCAAATACCCTAAGTAGCGTATTTCTTTCTGACAAAATTTACTTTTTTCCACATTTATTGTCAGACCTGCATCTCTCAAACAGTTCGCCACTTCTGCTAGCAATTTTAGATGATCCTCAAAATTAGTGCTACATACCATCAGATCGTCCAGGTAGACAAAGACGTTCTCTCGCAGACGCGAAGGGATCGCCTTGTCCATCAGCCTACTCATAGTCTGCGGTCCATTGCACAGACCAAATGGCATCATCTTGAAGTGGTACAGAGGCCTCCCCGGAACTGCGAATGCTGTTTTTTCCTTCGAGGACTCTGTCAATTTGATCTGGAAGAACGCGTCTTTCAGATCAATGCCACTAATAAAATGCGTATCTTTCAGTCTGCTCAATAAGCCGTTGATATGAGGCAGGGGGTACGAATCCTTCTTAGTCACCGCGTTGACCTTTCTCGAATCTATGCACAGCCTGACTTTGCCTGGTTTCCGGACCAGTACTACAGGACTACACCACGGGGAGTTGGATTCCTCTATAACTCCTAACTGTAGTAACCTGTCTAGTTCTCTAAAAGCTTCGGCTTGCCTCGGCGGCGAAAGAGGGAAATGTTTGCTTTTTATGGGTACAGCATCACCGGTGTCGATGTGATGCTCCACTAATTTAGTTTGCCCTAGGCCTAACTTCTCGTACGAAGGAAACGTCTCGATGACTTTTCGCAATTCTGATTTCTGTTCTGGTGACAATTCATGGAGGTTAAGTTCCTCTTCCTTTTCAAGCCTAGTCTCTAAACACTCTACGCTCGGGAATATTTCGGGAGCTAACGCGAATGCTCTCCAAAAATCTACCCCGAAGTATGCTTCTTGGAGCAATGAGGGAACAAGGTAAAAACGAATAATCTTTGTGAGATTTTTAAAAGTGACCGGCAGAGATACTGAGCCTAAAATTTTTTGTTTGTTGCCGCCTGCGGTATATACGAACGCATGTAAGGGCTGATATTCGAAGCCGTTATCCTTTAGGAATTCTACTCCATTTTTCCCTAAGATGGAGACGTTGGCTCCCGAGTCTAACAACCCTACAAGAAAACTATTTTTAATTCTAGCCTTTACTAAAGGCCTTTCGTCCTCTGTAAGCGTTAACGTGGTGGCTTGCAGCAGTCTACGCTCCTGTACTCTCCGGTGGTATCTCTTCCTACACTTCAAAATATTGTCCGATACCGGATATTGGTCAAAAATGGTATGTCTCAATTGTTCATACCTATCCTCCCTTTCTTTTAGGGTTGGGAAAAGTTGCGTTTGGCACGCGACATCCCTATGCTGGCGTCGCAGAATTTTGATTTGCTCGCCCATCGTGAAAGAGGACGTTCGACTCTCGGCTTCAGAACTGTCTGTACTGTCAGGGTAAGTTATTATTACTTTGGAGGGCTCTTCTGCCAGGGTACTACAGCACCTCGGAAGCTCACCACCTCCATGCAGAGATTCGCCCTCTGGGTCAGCGCACGGGACGACGCCTCGAGCACTGGCTGATGTGGGGGCTATGAAGCCGAACGAGGTTCCCCCGCCTTCTCGCTCGGGTACTGGTTTCCCTGCCTGCGATGGTCCCTAGGGCATTTGGGGGTGAATACACCCTTATACCCACATTTAAAACAAAAAGGACTTTTTATGGGTTCCTCACAATATATATAGGAGTGCCCCATTCCTTGGCAATTCCAGCATTGGATTCCCGAGTAGTCCGGTCTTCTGCTGCGTCTATATTCCAGCGCCTCTATCTGCGGGTCTATCTCGCCGTCCTCGCCTTCCATCTTCATGTCCGGGGTTGTCACGCGTGCCTCGCTTACATGCCGTCCTGGGTAAATGGCTCCCAGCAGCTTGCTCTCTTTCAGCACTTGTTCACCTCTGCGTGCTACATCGCGTAGATCATGGAGGTTCCTCACGTCCGCATTAAAAAGCATTAGCTTAAGGCTACTGTTGACGTTCCTTTTTATTATGTCAATCAGTAGAAGCTCTGACATTGGCTCCCTTAAGCGCGCGTTCAAGGAGATTATGTCCGCGTGAAACACGTCATAACACTCACTTGCCTTTTGCTTCCGCATGGAGATCTCCATCATGATCTCGTGGTCCGTTTTCAAAGTGCCAAACTCTCTTTTTAACGAGTAGCACAAGAAGGCATAAGTCGCATTTGGGTTTTGTTTGGTAAACAGCCAGTACCATTCTTCGGCTCGTCCAGAAAGGAACAAGTGGAAACTGGCCATTATTTGTTCGTCCGGGCATTGTGTGCGCTCACACAAAGTGTTCAGTTTAAAC
The DNA here is from genome assembly GCF_040869045.1 of Eurosta solidaginis. Lineage (NCBI taxonomy): Eukaryota > Metazoa > Arthropoda > Insecta > Diptera > Tephritidae > Eurosta > Eurosta solidaginis. The sequence goes on along the minus strand of NC_090322.1, from coordinate 268,934,250 downwards.
AGAAAATCGGCTACGCTGCCATTGCCGTCGAACGCGATTTTCCACTCCTGCGGTTTTACGGTGATGCTGCTTGGAGTCGGGTACATTGGTGGTACTCCCGATGGCAATGGGTTACGGTCCATCCTACTCGCGTTCCTGTGTTGCTGGTGCGCTTGCTGCGTGGATTCGAGAGCGGCGTTGAGCTGGGCCATGTTGGATCTAATTGAGCCCATCTCTCTCCGCATTTCCTCCTGCGAAGCCTGAAACAGTTGGTGTAGCACGTCCACCCACGAGCCTGCACGGTTGGCTTCGTCCTGCGTTCCTAAGGTCCGATCGCTTGTAGCGTCTCCGAAATTTCCTATGTCCTGGTTTGGGGGTAAGGCACCAGCTCCTTCGGGTGCGTAGATCGCCGCATTGGGCATTAGCCCCGAGATATCGTGCACGTTCACATGACTGGTGCTTACGGGTATGTCTATTTTGTCGCGCGGGTCGTTCAGGTCCGAGCCTATGTTAAACAGCGCGGGATCTCCGCGATGTCCCCCTACTGGGGTGTGCACCACCAAGGGACGCCTGGCCTTGGGGAAGGCCCCCCTATTATTGCTACCCCGATTCGGGTTTCCCCTGTAATTCCCCGCGCTCCCGAACGGTGTGTTCCGGCCCTGATGCCCGAATGGCTGGTCGCGCGACATGTTCAGGGGGGAAAAAAAAATTTTTGGTCAAGCAAAACTTATGCCCGTACGGCGCTTAGAAAAAAAAAATTATATGGAGGAAAAAAAAAATAAAAATTTGAGCGCGAATAATTACTGCAAAAAAAAAATCGCAAAAAAAAAAAAAATTTTCAGTTAAATATGTGTCCTAATACTCATGGGAATGCTGACATCCCCCTCCGAAGGCACTCGGGATACAGGCAAAACTAAAAAATGGAAAAAAAAATTACATAAACTCATTCATACATGTCCCTAGTGCTCCCAACCGCAGTGCGAGGGGGTCTTAAGGCCCCCTCCGGGACTGGTTGGGGTCACTAGGGTCACTCCAGGCACACACGGGTCGGTCTCAACACGCCCAGCCGCAACGCAGGGGCAGTCTCCAGGGGGCTTGCCCCTGGGACTGGTTGGGGGTGTTGAGGCCTCCCGTCCATCCTCGCTGGACACCCCTCCTGCCTCCGCCGCAATGGGTGGAGCGGTTTCGGAACCGCTCCCCCAGTCTGGCGGGACAGGAAGGAGTGCCACTCTGAATCCCAGCTCAACCCGTCACAGTCCAGGTGGTATTCGAATCTACCACCTGGGACGTGGGATGAGCTGGGGTTCTTCCAACTCACACACACTCTCACACAAGACAACACAAAATTCGGCATATAACAAAAAAAAAAAACTACTTTACAAAAAAAAACTTTTTAAAATTTACTAATAAGAAAAAAAAAACCCAATTAGCGGACATATATTTTCCAATGCCGACTGCAGACAACTTTCCGGGAAAACAAAAAAAACCCCAATTACAAAAAAAAATAAAGTGCGTGCAGCACTGCCTCACTGGGTGAAATCAAAAAAATCCGGAGGACTGACGTGAAGTCCCGTGACCCCTTCGGCCACTGCCCCCGATGACCAGCCCGGACAACCTGATCCGTCCAACCATCCCACCGCAACGTAGGTGGCAGCTTCTGTGGCTGCTCACTCGGACTGGTGGGATGGTCAAACTCACAGGTTGACCCGACTGACCCCCGCGGCCAGCGCCTTAGGTGCCACGTTGGGCGCCATCTGTTATGGCGCCCTCAGCAACTGTCATCGATGATCATTCTGGACAACCTGATCCGTCCAACCATCCCACCGCAACGCAGGTGGCTGCTCCTGCGGCTGCACACCTCGGACTGATGGGATGGTTAACTTCACAAGTTGACCAAAATGACCAGCGCGACAGCGCCTCGGGCACCAAATCACGTTGGGCGCCATCTGTTATGGTATCGCATTTACAACGGAGCAGTAAGGAAGGCGGTCGGCATGATGTAGTGGTGCACAGTGGCTAGTCATTGTCGGCTGGGGCGGGTCCTTGCCAACCTTACTGTTCCTGCGCCATAAGCAGAAAAATGTTCCTATCATGCCTATCAAAACGAGCAGCTGTCAAATTCAAAAAACCTGGCAGAAGCGCAGAGACCGACTCAAAACGCTTATCAATACAAAATAAAACAACATCCGGCTGAACCGGATGTCACGGACAGACCGTTAACATTCCAAAAATTTAAATTCAAATTCAAAAAAAAACTGACGCAAAAAAGTACTACCGAACCGGACATGGCCGGTTACTCACGCTGAAAATCAAATTCAAAAAAAAACGCTGAAAAACCAACCAATAACAAAAAGGCTGGAAAAATTAAAAATAAAAAAAGAAAAGGGCCGAATATACATAGGGGGCGCCGCGGGTGGTGTTGCGACGCCCGGTGCTTTATCCCACCCTCAAATAACCATGGCCACCGACGCACCTAAAATTTCGGTGGCCCCTTACCTGGTTCCCTAAGTGCCTTCTAAATGAGAAGAATCATCAGCATTCCCATTTTTTTTTTTTTTTAAATTTATTGACAATTCATTATAAATTCCTTATAACCGTTCGATATAATTTCTTAGGTGGTTATTGCCAACCAAGCTGTCCTCATCTAAGAACTTATTTGAAATGTCTACAAACTCTTTGTTTTATTTTAACTTAAATTGCTAATACTGGAGTTACTCCACAGGACGCCAGTCATTTTGTTTTATTCAATGTTAAATAAGAAAATCAATAAAGTCGATACTTAGATTAAACTATTAATATTCGAAACGTATAATGAATGAAATTAATCAAAGCTGTCATGTCTATATTTTAATCTACTAGAACGACGAAGACCACTTTGAGTCACACTATTACCAACAGCTTTATAACTATCAAGAAGACTTGGAAATCCAGAACATGAAGCTTTAGTTTGAGATTCTTCTTTAGAATCCTCATCATTAATTTCTGTTAAATTTTCATTAATATTTCCCGAAAGTTCAATTTCTTCACATTGAAGGTCTTTACTAGGAAGAATTTGAACAGTAATCTCAACCAGGTTTTTATTAATCAAAGCATTATCATCAATATTTATCTCTTAATAATTGTAAATTAAGCAAAGCTCTAGAATAAATACAATTAGCTTAAATTTTTCTTTCTTTTGAATTATTTAAACTTTCGCATATTTTCATTTCTTTCTCATATGCTCGTATGTATGTACATCTACAACTGTGTTATATAAGGTATAATACAAAAATATGTTACGTATATGCTTAAATGTTTCTATACGTCTTTATTTTATTTGTTTGTGAGTTTTTGTTGAGAACTTTGGATATATTTTCCTTAAATTGTATATAGAAAAAAAAATTTTATTGATTGCAACCTTTTTACATTTAGTTCTTGATAACCCTCCAAACGGGGAAAGGTATTTATACTTAGTTCCTTTCTTTTTTTTTTTTGAGTGTATGAAATACAAAAAAAGAACCTTATAGGTATGCTACGACTTGTTACTTAGACCAGGACCGCATGTTAGCAGTAATTTTCGAACCAAACGAAACAAAAAAAAATTTTCGCTTGGTTACACCCAACAAAAAATTGCGCTCTCATGAACGGCCTGCGTATGGTTTGAATCTTGCGTTCGCGCTTTCAAAGTAATTTTGCTAAGGTTTTATAATAAGCGTTTGTAAAAGAAATGTACTGCATATTAAGACTTAAGTGGAGTGTAGTGGTCAGTGACATGGAACGAACTCACCCATTGTTCTAAATGTTGTGGTTACTGTGAGTGGCGTTGCAACAGGCCTAGGTTCGGGGCCCTGTTGTTGTTGCGGTCCGCGTCGTGATGCTGCAGCGGCCTATAGTTGGCGGCCCGGCTGCCGTTGTTAGTAAAGCTGGTGGCTATTGCGCGCGACGATGCGCCGTCGAGTATGGTAGCGTGCGCGCGGATGGTGGCAGCGCGCGATTTCGTTGGCGCTATTGTTGCCGCACTGTAATTACGGCTCTGCTGTTGTTGTTGTAACTGGTGGTTTCTGTAAGTCTGGTGGTGGTGTTGCCAATTGAGTCGTTGTTGGACCATATAGATGGGTTGTGGCTAACATTGCCGTTTCAACGGGCACATGAGCATATAAAGTGTGTGCCACAGGTGGTTGTAACTTTACTGCAACCACATTCATGTACACCTAACCGCTTGCAAATGTTTGAACCAACTTTTCAATTGTAGTGAGACTCCTCGCTGTTTTAATGCGTTCAGCAAAATTCGTATATTTTATACTTAGTAAAAGATGACTGATTGAACATAAATGGAATAAGTTCTGCTTTTTATAGTTAATAGCAGAGAAGTATGTTATAAACGATTTTCAAATGTTGTCTTTTTAGATCACATTTATTTTTCTGCAGATTGATTGATAACGTTGCAGATATCTTTCTCGTAACTTCTGCAATATTGTTACTTCATTTGCACTTTCCTGGTGTACAACTAGTTTTCTTTGTTTTTTTATAGTTGAACGGAGTGCCTTTTCCTAAAGACTTAGCTGGAAAAATATGTTGGAACCACTTGTTCTGTATGAGTTTGCCGTTTTTCATAGACGACACGCAATTCCAACGATGAGACCCACGTACGCACACGTTTTGGAGTTTAGTCAAAGCCTTCACAACTCATTAGACTTTTAGGTTATGGTTGCTGATATCAATTTCGTAGTACAATTAATCGTCTCTTCAACTTGTTTCAAATTTTGTTGGCTTGTACTGAAATGCCAAGTCCACACGAGTATCTATTACACACTTATTGCTGTATTCTCATTTTTCTTTGGCCTTTCCGGACGCGTGCCATCCACTTAATTGAAATTTTCTTCTTTTTCGTGTCGTCTGCCGAAAACGTGCTAGTTAAAAAAGGGATCTTTTTTCCTTAGTGATCGCCGGTCTGTCATTTCCTTCTTGTTTTCGATAATTTTCATCGCAACCTTCGCCACATCGCTAGGTGTGTTCCCGTGAACACGCTCCCAAGTGGATCGCAGCCATATGCCGTAGCAGCAGACCGTAACAATACCAAGACCCACACTTCTGTCAAAGTACAACAAGATATCAAATATTTTTGAATTACTCCTTGCGGTATCACACCCATTTCAAACATCTTACTAAATTTATATAATGCGTCATAAGATCAATCAATCTGCCAAGTTTTCCTACTTTTTCAGTATTAGTTAATGAATATTCTTCTTTTTTTTTTACTCATTTTGTTTTGTTGATTTCCCGACAGGGTGGATAATTGATGTATATTGGAACGATTTTCCGTCATCCCTTGTCAAATTTGGTTTCGAGACAAACCGGTTTCGACGTTGTGCCATCAGTAGTGTCGATTTTCGTTCTTATCTGTTGTTGTCGTTTGTTTTTGCATTTATAGTTCGTAGGTACATGAGCAGGTATTGTCAAAATGGATGTTTGTGTATGTGCTGTGTGTTCATTCAGAACCGAGGGTGGGTTTTACTGATCGATTTGTGCGGCTGCCTGAGGCAGGTAGAAGTCAGTAATTCTAGTCGTATGACCTTAATGGGTTTGTTATTTTGGTACGTTTATTGTTTTGTGTTTATTTGTTGTTGTGTGTTTGTCTGTTGTACCTGTGTGATTACTTTGTTTCTTGTAAACAAGTTTTAAAGGCTTAAATATTGTGTCAGCAATTGGGTTTATCTGTTGTTTATTTTATTTTTGTTAATTGTCGATATCGAAAGTGGTCGTGGTATAATCTGACTTAGCACATTTCCGATTCCAATATAATGTGATATCAGCACGGCTCGAAAACGGCTTTTACAAAATTCTATTAGGAATGGTAGTAGATTTTTTGGTATTTAGGCTGGGTGCGAGATCGTCAAAATTTTCGTTACCTAAACTAATGATTCACTGGCACTTTCCAGCATTGCAATAATTTAGGCAAACAGTCCAAAAAAATTTACTAGATAGGTTGACAATCTAAATAGTTGTTTATGCCAAGAAAATAATACGATCAATGATAGGTAAATAACCTCTACACAGAAAAACATTTTTAACAGCTAGTGAAGTGGTACGTCTACCACGGTGATAACGCCGCTATTGTAAGTATATTTTATATAAGTTATGTACATGGGGCTTTAGCTGCATCCAGGGTTCCACGGTTGCCACACCATGTTTCCATTCGGGACCAAAATTCATCGAAAAAAGGACCAAATTTGTGTTTTATTTGATTGTGATACAAGCACTTCACTAAAGTGTCGTAGTCGTTGTTAAATATAAAATTTCAGGATGTTTCCGTGGTTTCCTATACAAAATTTTAATAAACTTAGAACTTAGGAGACTTAATTCAAACTGCACAAACAAAAACAATACTTTTAGGTATTATATTTGCAAATTTCTAGAATAAGTCTATGCCTTCACGTTTTGAATGTAGTTTTGCCGGAAAAGCCCTTAGTTCCAGCATTATATTGGTAATTGGAAAGAAATAAAATGTATAGCGCAGTTAGGTTTTAGTAAGAAAGGGCTCAAAAATTTGCGTTTTGGTGTAGCCGACTATGAGCAAACTCAGTAAATCATAAATGATGCTTACTTTTTCCCCTGAACGTTGAAATTTCATACCAAAGTTTAGATTTAGTAAGTGTGATTTTTGAAAAACTCATATTTACTGAATCTAGCCCCAGGCTTCACATTAAAAATCAAACGTCTTAAAAGTTTCAACTGTAACCGTGTAATGTGTTTGACCTTAGATCCATCACTTTTCTTATTAATGCCTCGCTTAAAATATCTCCTATGAAATGTCATTGGTCTGCTACATTTTATTGACTGAGCAATTTTTGTGGTAAGATTTCCATATACATAAGTAAATTGAAAATTATATGTGTAATGAAAGTGTGCCAAATGTTGTGGGCAGAGTTGTGAATTTTAGCCTCAGTGAAAAAGGAAGAAAAGTACCAAAATCGTGGCTGCTGCCTAAAAAGGACCAAAAATGAAAAAAGGGACCAGCGGACCAAATGGGGTTGGAAGGGACCATTTTTGGTCCAAATGGACCAAAAGTGGCAACCGCGGCTTCATCTGACAACGCATGCCGTTACGTTTTAACTGACGGTTGTTGATTATTTTTATATAAGGAAGTTTATTGGGCATATAAATGGGCGATATTTAAATAAAAACTTGATTTTGACCATGAATATCACCAGTATATACATGCATCGCATCCCTTTTGCCATTACAGAAACCTGTTGTGCGATTGTTTTTATAATACCAACGTACATTCAATAGCAATAACAACTATTGATGATTCATTCAAACTTGTTCGTTTCATGCCCCGAGCCCATGCGTTTGCTGATTCAAAGCTTGATTAACAAAATTTGATCTATGTAAGTATACTTCTGGGCTTGGGGATCTATTGAACTAAAGAACGAAAGAACTAGATCTTTTAATTGAACTAGTTCACTAGTTCGTTCAGTAAAGTGAACTAAACTTTTATGTAGCAACTTTGCAAATTTCAAATTTCAAAATGTATGGCAACTCACTTCATTGTCAAAATTAAAACAGCTGATCGAATTTCGCGATGTTCACCGTCATATTGTCATTTTGTGAAGTTTTACAATTTATTTTATGTAATAGTGTTTCCATTTTGCTTTCATAAATTTAACTAGAAAAATGTGTGCTTAATAAATAATGAATTGTTTCAGATGCCAAAGCGAAGTGAAATATGGAAGCACTTTAAAAAAGTCGTGAAGAAAACAAAATGAAATGCAAGTACTGCCGAATTTCCATAAGTTTTGCTGGCGGCATATATGATGTTTAAATTAGGGAGTGAGTAGATTTGACTTCCGAATTGAACTATTGAACTAGTTCAATTGGTTGAACCATAGTTCAATTAGGTGTCCGAACTAAGAGCCGTAAAAGAACTAGTTCGATGGACGGAACGAACTAGAAGTGAACTCATCTTTTCATTGAACTAAAAAATCCAACTCTACTTTACACTTCATTCATATTTGTATCATGATTCATCTCGTGTAATAGGCGTTGACAATTGGCTTGGTTAATGTTAAAATAAACTTCAGCATTACTTAAAATGATTTCTTATGAAAATTTTTTACTTTTAAATGTGGTTCTTCACATTTAGTGCTCGCGTAAGTTTGATAAAATAAAACATACCATCTTCTGAATCAGAGCTGCTATAGGTTGCTTTACTTTTCGACTTCTTGTTCTTCTTTGACTTTTTGTGTTTCTTTTTTTCTTTGCTTATTGTCTTTTCTTGCAGGAGATAACGATCCGAACGTTTCACAACTATTTAAAAAAAAAAAACAAAAATGCAATAGTAGTTTTACGAAAATTCTCGTTAAAAAAAATCTCGTTTACCTCCTATTTGAAGTGGTACATCCAGTGAAAGTTCGGAAATTGGTATATCATCAATATTATCATATTGATCAGCATTATAATTTGAATTGATAGCGCTTGTCAGTTTTTGTTTATTTGCATCCGTTGATGAGGGTGATGATTTAATGTAGTGTGGATTGTGAGATTGCTCAATGAGACGTGTCATGCGATGGTGTTCAATTTGCTCAGGAGTTAGCTCTTCACTTTTACGCCGAGTTCCCAAAGTGCTATCCTCATTATGGACAGCTGATACGAATAGCTCATCTTTATCTTCCTGAGACGATGTGCTATTATTTTCATCTTCGGGTGGAGCATTTATCCAAACGTCTAAATCTAAACCGTCAGGTAAAGGAACTTTGCGTTGCGCTTTTGGTGCTACTGGTATAAGTTCGCCATCAAACAGTAGTGCCATCTCTCTTACAATTTCAATAGCGAGTGTTGGTATAACTTCATATGATGGGTTCGATGTACTATGCGTAGCTATATTTTCATTGTCGTCCGTAGGAATTATAGTCATTGTTATTGTATTTGTATTCTGATTGCTATTAAACTCAATTCCAATGGAAGACGACTTGCTTAATTGTGCACGTAACATTCCAATTAGTATGCATATTGAATTTGCACGTTCTTGCACTTCAATATCACTTGAGCTGCTGAAGTTTTGAAGTTTTTCCAAAACATGGTCGCAAAGCTGTAAAATGTTGAAATTGTGGTCAAATTAGTATCTGAATTAAAAAAAAAATGGTTGCATCGACACTATTTTCTAAAAGTAATATGCAAAAAAGAACAGATCTTGCTAGGATATAAATATGGCATATTGATAAAATAAAATGGAACGATTTTTTTTCGAGATGATCCCCAAATGACCCTAGGAGGATTCCAAGGGAGTCCTCAAAATCATCCCGAAATGACCCCCGCGAAGAAGCGGGAGGGATTCCAAAAATCATACCGAAATTACCCCAAATTCATCCACAAATTAGCCCCATATTACACCGGAAGGACCCCGGTGAAGTCAATAAAATAATTCCGAAATGACCTTCAAATGACACTGGGAGGACCCCAGGTGGTAAATTTAGTGTGAGTTTTAAAATATACACTTTTGCTTTATATAATTGGTATGAAAGAGAAATGTACATTTCAAAACTCACTCCTGCCCCTGGAGAGTCCCCAAATTCATCCCGAGAACCCTGGCTTAACGCAGGATAGAAAGGGAAGATAATCCCACAATCGATCTCACATTGCGATCCGTCACCACACCGTACACACTACTGCATATAGACTGTATACACATTAGAGTGGGCCAATTTGTATGGACGAAAGTTAACTGATATTGCGCCATCGATATTTCGATAGGATTTGGGCTCAGGAAAAAAAAAAGTTCCACTACGCATACCCAAACAAAAATAATTTTCGAGCCTGCGAAATTTCATTTTTTTGACTTTTTTCGACTTTGATTTTTAAGGTCTTTTTCATGACCTACTAAAACAAGTAAGGAAGTCTAAGTTCGGGTGAAGCCGAACATTACATACCCAACTGTACACTTGAAATGCTATAGTTGTTTGTCTTGTGTGCTTAATAGTGTTACAAGGCTGCGCAATAATACATATACATATAGTTCTATTCTGAACTAATTTTCGTTTAAAAGAACAAGAAGGATACAGAGGCTAACACCAATTACCTTGAACGGGTAATAATGCAGTTTTCCTTCAGATATGGGGATTTCCCTACTGTTTATTTTAAAATAAAGATATAACAGAACAATAAACATATACACACAAGTACCATTGTACTAAAAAGCGTTATTACAAAAAAAATGGCAGGATTATTAACGAAATTTTCCAACTTTTTTTCGCTAAGATTTAACTTATTATTTTTGCCTACGACCCTTTTTAAAGTCATTTATATAAAAGTGGGCATGGTCCTTAACCAATCTTATCCATTTTTACCAGAAACATTCCCTGCTAAAAGGAAAATATGTGTACCCAATTTTATTACGATATGTACATTTTTTTTCGAGTTATGGCTCCCGAAACATTGAAAATTGTTTAGACAAAAAAGGGGCGGTGCCACACCCATTTTCAAAAATTTTAATGTTTTCCAATTTAATGTTATAATTCAATTTAGAAAGTAAAATTCTATTGGTACAAAGCTCTTTTTCGCTAAGATATAGCTTATTATTTTCGTCTACGACCCTTTAAAAATCTTTTATATAAAAGTGGGCGTGGTCTTTAACCGATCTCGTCCATTTTTTCTAGAAATATTTTCTGCTATAGGGAAAAATTTGTGTACCCAATTTTATTACGATCCGTTAATTTTTCTTCGAGTTATGACTCCCGAAACATAGAAATTGCTTAGTCATAAAAGGGGCGGTGCCACGCCCATTTTTTTATTTTGAACTTTTCCCTATTTATTGTTATAAATCTACATGGTAAATGAAATACCATTGATATAAAACTCCTTTTTGCAAAGATATAGCTTATTTTATTCGTCCACGACCCCTTTAAAAAACTTTTGTACAAAAGTGGGCGTGGTCCTTAACCGATTTCGTTAATTTTTCTTCAAAGCATTCCTTATAGTAAAGGCACCCTTTCTTCCGAATTTTGTTACGATAGGTTAAACGATTTTTTGATTTATGATTAATAATATTTGTAAAATTGATTTTATCACAAGTGGGTAGTGCCACGCCCATTTAAAAAAATTTTTTTTTTAAATTTTTATCAAGAGTCTCAATATCAGTCCACATGTCAAATTTCAACATTCTAGGTGTATTATTTACTAAATAATCAGGTTTTCTGTGTTTTCCAAAATGTTATATATATAAAAAGTGGGCGTGGTTATCACCCGATTTCGCTCATTTTCAATACCAATCTATTCTGGGTCGAGATGGGCCCGTCTACCAAATTTGGTGAAGATATCTCAATATTTACTCAAGTTATCGAGTTAACGGACAGACGGACATGGCTAAATAAATTTTTTTTTCGATACTGATGATTTTGATATATGGAAGACTATATCTATCTCGATTCCTTTATACCTGTACAACCAACCGTTATCCAATCAAAGTTATAATACCCTGTGTACAAGTACAGCGGGTATAAAAATTTTCATATGTATAAAATATATATTGTTACGAAAATTAGCAACACTAAGGGGTACTGCCATCTCTACGCCGATGCTAAGCAGCGCCTTGTATGCACATCCATAAATCAATCATTTGCCGTTATCCGGTGGCAAAACTCTGAGCCAGATAAATAATTTTGCATGTAAATGCAACAACAACGATTTGAGCCAGATAAATCCAGATAGAAGTCTGGTTCAATTTGTGAGCCAGATAATTTGTTAATTACTTCTTTTTAGGTTGGCAACGCGGCCTTTAATATACCTACTTTTTCAAAAATAGATGTCGCTGCTTAGCCATTCGCCGTATGAGTTAAATGAAAAACAGCGGCGACATCTGCCTATCACATTTCACGTGTGCGAAAATTTCACGACATCTGCTTTTCAAGTCTCTCAATGATCCAGAGCATTCCCGTGAGAAGTGAGCGGGAGTCGGAGCTGTAAAACTCACTGGAAGACGGCAATTATGTATCTACATAAACGAATCAATCATTATGTCTACACATATGTATGTACACGCAGCGGAGAAGGTATGCACAAACACATGCAGATATCTTATCTGAGATGCTCCCGAAAGTATGCAATTGTAATTGTGGAAGTGTCGCTCACAAATACGCGCGCATATGAGAAGCTATACACGTGCATCTGTAGTTATAATTATATGGCAGTAACTAAGTAAATTCTGGAAGCGCCTAGAAGATGCAACCAGGAAATCACAGAGTATAAAAGCACCAAAGGTAGAGGCGCTACAGTGAGTTTTGATTAAGCACGCAATCTGTCGGGCAATAGTAGAGTTATTTATAGTGAAGTACTTTAATAAAGGCCATTTTGCATTATTAAATATTGGAGTTATTTATTCAACAGTTTAGTGATTCGAACTTAGCACAAGGTTGCAAATAAGAGGATTTACAAGTAAATTCGCTACAATATTTTTTTTTAAACTGTTATTGACAACGTTTTTCGCGGACATTTTTGGGTCGGACAGGGTATACATGAAAATTTTACAATCAAATGAAAATTTTTTTAGTAGGTCACGAAAAAAACCTAAAAATCAAAGTTGAAAAAAAGTAAAAAAATGAAATTTCGCAGGCTCGAAAATTATTTTTGTTTGGGTATGCAGGAACTTTTTTCCTGAGCCCAAATCCTATCCAAATATCGATGGCACGATATCGGTTAATAAATCGACCCAGTCTAATACACATCCATACATATATACCATCACGCCAGAAATCGATTTTACGTGCGCCTATACATGTTTCATATCAATAATTTGGTTAAACGGTTAAGCGCCAATAAAGTAAGCGAATTGAATGTTTTTGAGAGGGTTAATGAAATCATTAGTCAAGTTTTATACATTATACCGTTTTCACACAGAAACTTAATCGAATCACAATTCTATTTAATGAAATAATTAAGTTTCCCTATTCATACAGGGCTCTTTGCTTCATTAAGCGAACATCTGTCAGCAGCCCCAAAAAAATATTTCGTTTTTACAAAAAATAGTTAAAAAGGAAAGCAGTCGTGTCCTTCTTAACTACAAAATACAATGAAAAGCAAATGCAGCGAAAATAAAATTTTTTCGTGTTTTTCTATTTTTCGTAAATTTTTGAAAATAATTTATTTTTGATTGTCATTTGTTACTTTGACAATAAAATTGGAAGCAACAAGCAAAACCGACTGGGTTTTTCACTCCATTAGGCGTTCAATAAAGCAATAATGAGATAATTAAGAATTTGCCTTTTGTATGGAAGATATATGTATATGAAAATGATCTGGGCGAAAAAAGAAATTCATTTAGCCATGTCCGTCCGTCTGTCAGTAAACACGATAACTTAAGAAAATTTTGAAGTATCTTAATGTAGTTTGGCATGTAAGCTCCTGAGCACTCATCTCAGATCGCTATTTAAAATGAACGAAATCGGACTATAACCACGCCCACTTTTTCGATATCGAAAATTTCGAAAAACCGATGGTGCGATAGTTCATTACCAAAGACAGATAAATCGATGAAACTTGGTAGGTGGGTTGACCTTATAACGCAGAATAGAAAATTAGTAAACTTAGCCGTCCTTACTTGTTTTGATTGTCTTTATAGTTAAGGAGGACTGCTATCCATTTTAACTATTTTTTGTAAAAGCGTAATATTTTTTTTGAGGCTGCTTACAGATGTTCCCTTAATGAATGGTCCTGTGTGAGAGAAAAACTTAAATATTTGACTTAACGAATGATTGTGATTCCATTAAGTTTATGTGTGAAATTGGTATTAGAGCAAATTGCGACCCAATAGGAAAATTCTGAAACCTTGAAAAGAAGTTATACAACTCTAAACATAATACTTATGTTGTTTGTTTTTATAAATAAAATATTTTAAGAAGGGCCCAATTTGGAAACCAGGAAACCAACGTAGCGACATGTGCTCCAGAAAAGAATAAGCAATAAAAAAAATTACACATTTCATCAACAATTTGGAGAGACTATTTATTTAACTTATAGGAATCTTAATATATAAAAAAATTTAAGGAAGGTTAAGTTCGGGTGTAACCGAACATTACATACTCAGTTGAGAGCTATGGTGGCAACATAAGGGAAAATAACCATGTAGGAAAATGAACCGAGGGTAACCCTGGAACGTGTTTGTATGACATGTGTATCAAATGAAAGGTATTAAAGAGTATTTTAAAGGGGGGTGGGCATAGTTCTATAGGTGGACACCTTTTCGAGATATCGCCATAAAGGTGGACCAGGGCTGACTCAAGAATTTGTTTGTAAGATATGGGTATCAAATGAAAGGGATTAATGAACATTTTAAAAGGGAGTGGTCCTTAGTTCTACAGGTGGACGCCTTTTTGAGATATCGCCATAAGGTGGACCAGGGGTGACTCTAGACTGTGCTTGTACGATATGGGTATCAAATGAAAGGTGTTAATGAGTATTTTAAAAGAGAGTGATCCTTAGTTCCATAGGTAGACGCCGTTTCGAGATATCGCCTTAACGGTGGACCTGGGGTGACCCTAGAATTTGTTTGTACGATATGGGTATCAAATGAAAGGGGTTAATGAGCATTTTAAAAGGGAGTGGGTCTTAGTTCTATAGGTGAACGCCTTTTCGAGATATCGCCATAAAGGTGGACCAGGGGTGACTCTAGAATGCGTTTGTTCGATATGGGTATCAAATTAAAGGTATTAATGAGGGTTTTAAAAGGGAGTGGTGGTAGTTGTATAGGTGGTCGCCTTTTCGAGATATCGGCATAAAGGTGGACCAGGGGTGACTCTAGAACGCGTTTGTACAATATGGGTATCAAACGAAAGGTAGTAATGAGTATTTTAAAACGGAGTGGGCCTTAGTTCTATAGGTGGACGCCTTCTCGAGATATAGTCATAAAGGTGGATCTTACCCCCAGCGGGTAAGGGGGTAAGAATATACCCGCGGTAGGTATGCCTCTCGTAAGAGGCGACTAAAATACCAGATTCAAGGGGTGTGTAGCGTAACCTTTCAGGTTGCCAGCGCAATATATAGCTTCTCCAAACCCAATTGTCAACCTCACCTATCCGCGGCGAATCCTGTTTCACTAACAGACGAGGCTCTGGCGACCCCAAGCTCCTCATGGAACTTGGGGGTGGGGAGGGAGGGGATGGCCTGAAGGTTTAATGTGGCCACATAAATCGTTCCCGAGGTGGTCGGGCTAGCACCTTGTGGTACCGGAGCGTACCGGATCTGTATCCGGCAAAGGACCATCACATCGATAACACTCCCCAAAGCCTTCGGGGAGCAACCTTATCGCTACAACAACAACAGGGATGACTCTAGAATATGTTTGTACGATATGGGTATCAAATGAAAGGTGTTAATGAGTATTTTAAAAGGGCGAGGGGCTTAGTTCTATAGGTGGACGCCTTTTCGAGATATCGCCATAAAGGTGGACCAGGGGTGACTATAGAATGTGTTTGTACGATATGGGTATCAAATTAAAGGTATTAATGAGGCTTTTAAAAGGGAGTGGTTGTAGTTGTATATGTGAAGGCCTTTTCCAGATATCGACCAAAATTTATTTATATATATAATACCACGAACAGTATTCCTGCCAAGATTTCAAGGGTTTTTTATTTCGCCCTGCAGATTTTTTTCATTTCATTCTACTTAATATGGTAGGTGTCACACCCATTTTACAAAGTTTTTTTTTTTCTAAAGTTATATTTTGCGTCAATAAACTAATCCAAATACCATGTTTCATCCCTTTTTTCGTATTTGGTATAGAATTTTGGCATTTTTTTCGTTTTTCGTAATTTTCGATATCGAAAAAGTGGGCGTGGTCATAGCCCGATTTCGGCCATTTTTTATACCAATACAAAGTGAGTTCAGATAAGTACGTGAACTGAGTTTAGTAAAGATATATCAATTTTTGCTCAAGTTATCGTGTTAACGCCCGAGCGGAAGGACAGACGGTCGACTGTGTATAAAAACTGGGCGTGGCTTCAACCAATTTCGCCCTTTTTCACAGAAATAAGAATCTAAGCCCCTACCAAATTTCACAAGGATTGGTAAATTTTTGTTCGACTTATGGCATTAAAAGTATCCTAGACAAATTAATTGAAAAAGGACGGAGCCACGCCTATTTTGAAATTTTCTTTTATTTTTGCATTTTGTTGCACCATATCATTACTGGAGTTGAATGTTGACATAATTTACTTAGATACTGTAAAGATATTAAATTTTTTTTTAAAGTGGGCGTGGTCGTTCTCTGATTTTGCTAATTTTTATTAAATATACATATAGTAATAGGAGTAACATTCCTGCCAAATTTCATCATGATATCTTCAACGACTGCCAAATTACAGCTTGCAAAAGTTTTAAATTATCTTCTTTTAAAAGTGGGCGGTGCAACGCCCATTGTCCAAAATTTTACTAATTTTCTATTCTGCGTCATAAGTTCAACTCACCTACCAGTTTCATCGCTTTATTCGTCTTTGGTAATGAATTATCGCACTTTTTCGGTTTTTCGAAATTTTCGATATCGAAAAAGTGGGCGTGGTTATAGTCCGATATTGTTCATTTTAAATAGCGATCTGAGATGAGTGCTCAGGAACCTACATACCAAATTTCATCAACATGCCTCAAAATTTACTCAAGTTATCGTGTTAACGGACGGACGGACATGGCTCAATCAAATTTTTTTTCGATCCTGATGATTTTGATATATGGAAGTATATATCTATCTCGATTCCTTTATACCTGTACAACCAACCGTTATCCAATCAAAGTTAATATACTCTGTGAGCTCTGCTCAACTGAGTATAATCACGTGTCACTATGTTTGTTCCCGATGGACTCATAAAATACTAAACCGGGCCCGGGGTTTCTGAGGGCCCGCGATTTAGAGGTACTATGACATTTTTTTTAATTCAGGAGAGTCTTTAGTTGTTCCATGTGCAATTTTTAAGCCGAATTTCAAAAGCAACGAAAATCTGCATTTCGTTTTAATATTATAGTGAAGTGTGAAAAATAAAAATTTATATATATAAAAATAAAGGCTAAAATGTGTGTTAGTTGGTCGCCGGTGTTTGAAGAGATGAGTCGGTCGATTTTGTTCGAACTTTCACACAAGTTGCGTAAACCTCACGCGGTGGTTACTACATAGGTTTGGTTGCGATCGACGTACAGGGTCTCGAGATATAGGCCGAAACGTGGACCCGAGTACCCCTAGAATGTGGATAACAAATGAAAGCTGTTGATGTGTGCTTTAGTAGAGGGTAATTTTCATACCCCTGGGTGACTAGGGTCTCGAGATATAGGCCAAAACGTGGGCCAGTGAATGCCCAGACAGTGTTTATACAATATGGATATCAAATGAAAGCTGTTGATGAGTGCTTTAGTACAGAGTAATATATTATCCAGAGACGGACTGGGACTGGGATTAGGACTAGGACTGGGACTGAGACTCGGAGTGGGACTAGTGTGTGGAATAAAATACATACCACCCTCTGGGACAGGCAATAAGGGATGCAGGAGAATGAGAAGAAATTGAGAGAAGAGAAAAGAAAGAAGGATATTGAGAAAGAGATAGAATGAGACGAAGATGGAGATAGATGAAGCGAAAAAGACGGAGGGAGGAGTGAATAAAAGGATTACGAAAAAGTGAGCAGAGTCAGACGGAAAAAGCTTATTAAAATGTATGCAGATAGGCCAAATTTAGGGCAGTACAACGTCTGCCGGGTCTTCTAGTATATTTATGAAAAATTGTCATATTTGATTTTTTGTACATGAAAGTATAAATGTATAAAGACTCACTCGTATTAAGCCACTAACATCTTCGTTTTCCAAGCATGTCGCTGCCAGTCTTGTAAACAATTTAGAAACATTTTGCACAAACACTCCTTGTATGTGGCCGGGTACTTGACGTGGACGTAGCAAAATATTCAATGTTTTTTCTGCATCTTCTAAATCACTAGTTTGATAAAAAAAAACATATATATACATGTATGTATATATAAGCATAACATAATATACACAATAAAGGTACATACTTTGAAAACTCGCCCACAATCCAAGCGGCAGCATATAGAACTTCATACATTGAATTGCTTTGCGATGACACGGAAAATGTATCCAAGAGCTTAGTCATTTCATTGACTGCAAATTGTCGTACAACCGGTACACGTATAGCGACATCTAGCAATTGCTCAGCGATTAAATCACCTTTAAAATACATTGAGATAAAAAAGTTTTATGTAAATAAATAAAATAAATGCAAGGCTCCTATATCAACATTCAAGTTGATATTTAAAAAACCTTTTATTTTGATTTTGTTTTTAAAAATTTATATTTTGTTTATTTTTAAGTTTAGATATTTTCTAACTAATTAGAATTTTCTTTTTTTGAAGTTATTCAAAATTTTAAGTTAACACGAAAACTCAATTAAAATTATTTTAAAAATTAAAGTAAAGAGTACAAAGTAGTTAACACTATATTTACTCCCCCTCCAAGAAAATTTGAAACAAACAAATTATTAATTAATATTAAAAGTAACCTTTTTTTTGTTTTTTGTTGTTTAATGTATTTGTATTTAAATTAGTGTTAATAAGTATGTTTGCTGGTTTAAGTAAATCAATTGAAATATTTTTAATAGTATTTTTGTATTGAATTGTAAATGTTTTATTTTTCTTAGAGATAACTTTAAACGGTCCTTCATAAGGTGATTCTAAATTAGATTTACGAAGAACTTTAACAAAAACATACTCACAATTTTCTAATTGTTTAGGAACGAAAAAATTTTCTTTATTATGATGAAACACTTTAGAACGAACAAGCGAAAAATATTCTCTTATTTTATGAAGAGCGTCATTAGAAAAATCATGTTCTTTATTACTATTTGAAATAATTAATTCACCAGGTATTCTAAGTGTTTGGCCATAAACAAGTTCAGCAGATGAACATTTTAAATCTTCTTTAATAGAAGTTCGTAAACCAAGTAGAATGAATGGTAAAATGTCAGACCAATGAACCGAGTCGTTTGATGCTATAATTGCTGCTTTTAAAGTTCGATGAAATCTCTCTATCATGCCATTTGCTTGGGGATGGTAAGGAGATGTATGAATTTTATGAGAACCTAAAAGTTTAGTTAATTCCGTAAAAAATTTTGAGGTGAATTGTGAACCTTGATCTACTGTAATATTCAATGGTATACCAAATCGTGGTATATAATTTTGAATAAAAGTTTTTACTATAGTATTTGTTGAAATATCTTTAAGTGGATAAGCTTCAGGCCAACGTGAAAATCTATCAATAATTGTTAAAATATAACAATTTTCATTTGAAACTGGAAGAGGTCCAACAATATCCATATGAATATGTTCAAAACGACCTGATGGTATTTGAATTTTTTGAATAGGAGATTTAGTATGTCTTGAAATTTTGGATTTTTGACAATTGATGCAAGATGAAGTCCAATCGTTAATTTCTTTACGCATGTTAGGCCAATAATATTTATTTTGAATTAATTTTCTAGTTGTTCTTATACTTGGATGAGATAATGAGTGAATTTTGTCAAATATAATTCTTTTCATAGAATGTGGAACATAAGGTCGAAAAGGTTGTAGAGAAACATCACACCATATATTTAAATTAATAACTGGAATATGAATTTCTTTTAAATTATTTTTAGAATTTTGATCAGAAATGGTTTTTTGTAAAAATCTATCAGTTTGCTGTTCTTTATATAAAGTTTCTAAATTTATATCTTGAGTTGAAATTGCATTTATTTCTGGAATACGGGAAAGTGTGTCGGCAACTATGTTGTCTTTTCCACGTATATATTGAATATCATTTGTAAATTGAGCAATATATTCAAGATGACGTAGTTGACGAGGAGATCTATCTACTTTAGAATTTAGAACATGAATTAAAGGTTTATGATCAGTATAAATTGTAAAAGTTCTACCTTCAAGAAAATGTTTAAAATGTTTAATTGAATTATAAATTGCCAAAAGTTCACGATCAAATGTTGAATATTTAGTTTCTGTTGTAGTTAGTTTTCTTGAAAAATAAGCTAAGGGTTCTAGTATATTATTGCTAGTTTGTTGAAGAACTGCTCCAATAGCAACATTTGATGCATCTACTGCTAATGATAAAGTACCATTTTTGTCGAAATGTGTAAGTAAAGTATTTTTAGCAAAAAGTTTTTTAACATTTTCGAAAGCTGTTGTGGTTTCATTTGTCCAATTTAATTGTTTGAGTTTGTTTTTAATTGCATGTGTTAACATTTCATGCAGAGGACTAAGTGCTGTTGCTAACATTTTAATATATCTGTGATAGTAATTTATCATACCTAAAAATTTTTGTAATTTATTTATAGAAATTGGTTTTTCAAAATTTGTTATGATTTCAATTCTATCTAAAGATGGTTTAATACCTTCGCCTGAAATTTCGTAACTTAAAAAATTTAATTTATTTACACCGAGAGTACATTTTGAAGGTTTGATATTTAAATTATATTCTTCAAGTCTTTTGAAAACTGATTTTAAATGATTTATATGTTGATCTTCATTATCACTGGCAATAAGAATGTCATCAATGTATGTAAATACAAAATCGAAATCAGAAAATACTTCATTAATAAAGCGTTGGAAAGTTTGAGCACTGTTTCGTAAACCGAAAGGCATTCTTACGAATTCAAACATTCCAAAAGGGGTAGTTATTGCAGTTTTATGAATGTCTTCTTCTGCCATTGGAATTTGGTGGTAAGCACGCACAAGATCAATTTTGGAAAAAAATTGTTTGTTTTTTAAATCAATTGTTAAATCGTGAATATGTGGTAAAGGATACCGATCTGGTGTAGTAATAAAATTAAGTCTTCGATAGTCTCCGCAAGGTCTCCAATCATTTGGTTCTTTTTTAGGAACGAGATGAAGTGGAGATGCAATAGGAGAATTTGAGGGTCTGCATATACCCGTTTTAACTAAAAATTCAAATTCAGCTTTAGCAATTTTAAGTTTGATTGGATCAAGACGTCTGGGTTTCGAAAATGGTAAAATACCTTTTGTTTCTATCCTGTGAACCGTATGGTGTTTAACTTTTTTAGTATAATCTGGTTCACAGGTAATAGATGGAAATTCATTAAGTAATTTTGAAAACTTATTTTCGACAATAGGAATTTTGAGTGAGAAAATATCAGAAAATCCAGAAGATCCAGTAACTTTAATTTTTGTAGTAGAATCCATTATTTCTTTATTTTTAATATTGACAATAATTCCGAATTTTTCTAAAAAGTTTGCTCCTAAAATTGGTGTATCAATATTCGCAATAATGAATGGAAATTCAAAATCTCTTCTTAAACCTAAATCAATTTTAAGTAGTTTTGTACCGAAAGTTTCAATTGAAGAACCGTTTGCTGCGGTCAAAGTAAGATCCGAATTTCTTTTATAAATCTTAAATTTAGAAAAAGGAATAACTGATACAACTGCACCTGTATCGATAAGAAAATTAAGTTTATTGAATTTATCAAATATGAATAGGCGACGAGTAGGTTTAATAATAGTTCCATTATCCGTCACCGTCATAATGGATCGTTTCAGTTTAAATTTTGTTCGTAATTTGAATTGTGATTTTGATTAAAATTGCATGGGGGTATACATTTAAGAGCGTTATTCTTAAATTTTTTGTGATACCAACAAATATTTGTTTGCAAATTAAAATTATGATTGTTTGAAAAATTTCTGGATCTTGAAAAATTTCGAGATTTAGATCTATTTCTATCTTTAGATCTTGAACGAATATATAATTGATTAATATCATTAGAAATTTTATTTAAATTTTGATAAATAGCCGTAGTTAATTCAGTTAAATTTTTAACGCATTGTTCTAAAATATTATTATTTATATTTGAGACTACAGGAGATTTGGAAGAATGAGGTTTATTGATTAAATCAAAAAGTTTGTCAGCTAAAATAATAATTTCATCTCTGTTTTGATTATTATTGGAAGTCAAATGAATTTGTATTTCTTGTGGTAATTTACGAATCCACAATTTAAAGAGTAAGTCTTGGCTAACTATGGAGTCAGAACCTATAAGTGATTTCATAAATCTGAATAATTCAGATGGTGAACGATCACCAAGTTCAGTTTTTGAAAATAATTGTTCTAATCGTTTTTCTTCGCTAAGAGAAAATCTTTCACATATAATTTTTTTGATTGTATCATATTTATTAAAAAGAGGAGGAGGGTTAATAACATCTAAAATTTTAGATATAGTATCTCGTTGAAGAGTAATTAGAACATTTTGAAATTTTAAATTATCATCATTGATATTGTTAATTTCAAATTGTCCTTCAACAAGCAAAAACCAGGCATCAGGACAATCTTGCCAAAATTGTGGTAATTTAATAGATTTAGTAGAAGGAAAATTTGTAAAGTTATCTTGTGTTGAAGTATTTTGTGTTGTATTAGAGATGTTGTTTTGTGTTGTATTAATGTTAGAATTTTGAGTTGTATTGTGAGTCATGATGTTATTTGTATGGTTGATATTTTGATTTTCTGCATTTGTAAATTTACGAGTTCGTATTGGTGAACGTAGAACCATATGAAAAAAAAAAAAAAATAAAATAAAATGAAAAATTTGAAAATTAGGAAATACTTAAGATTTTTTTTGGAAAGGGAGTTA